>NC_092708.1:49284102-49584102 GCF_047496885.1 Scyliorhinus torazame | reverse complement strand
GGTGTATTTCTTCGGTGAGAACGGCAACGGTGCCGTCACCATTGCTTGTAGGCTAGTCCCCCTGCAGGACGCCCTCTCCAATCTCGTCCACGCCGCTCCCTCCCCTTCTCCCATCCACTTACACACCATTGAAACATTGGCGGCCCAGTAACAGTCGTTTAGGCTCGGTAGTGCCAACCCCCTCCTGTCCCTACTATGCTGCAAAAATCCCCTCCTCACTCTCGGGGTCTTCCTGGCCCACACAAAACTCATAATACTCTTCTCGATTCTCTTGAAAAAAGCCTTCGTGACCACCACCGGGAGGCACTGAAACACAAAAAGGAATCTCGGGAGGACCACCATTTTAACCGCCTGCACCCTACCTGCCAGTGACAGGGACACCATGTCCCAGCTCTTAATGTCCTCCTCCATCTGTTCCACCAACCGCATTAAATTAAACCTGTGTAATGTACCCCAATTCTTGGCTATCTGGATCCCCAAGTACCGGAAGTCCCTTGTTACCTTCCTCAACGGTAAATCCTCTATTTCCCTGCTCTGCTCCCCTGGATGCACCACGAACAACTCACTTGTCCCCATGTTCAATTTATACCCTGAAAAATCCCCAAACTCCCCAAATATCCGCATTATCTCTGGCATCCCCTCCGCCGGGTCCGCCACATACAACAACAAATCATCCGCATACAGAGATACCCGGTGTTCTTCTCCTCCCCTGAGTACTCCCCTCCACTTCCTGGAACCCCTCAATGCTATGGCCAGGGGCTCAATCGCCAGTGCAAACAATAACTGGGACAGAGGACATCCCTGCCTCGTCCCTCTATGGAGCCGAAAATAATCAGACCCCCGTCCATTCGTGACCACGCTCGCCATCGGGGGCCCTATACAGCAACTGTACCCATCTGATATACCCATCTCCAAAGCCAAATCTCCTCAACACCTCCCACAAATAATCCTTAACTAACAATTCTAAGGGCGCTATGTCAGACAGGGACATGCATTACAAAACAATAAACTTGGAACCTCTAACTTATTCTTAATATACTACACTCACCTAAACATTCCATTATCCTACCTTCCTCAATCATACAACAAAATCATAGCATTTCATACAGTCTTTCCTGGCTTGGCAGTCAAGCTCAGGATCATACAATTTTTTTTGCTCGTGAAAAAGTTCTTTACATCTCTTTATTTACAATAACAATAAACTCAAGTGAATGCACTTTATTACTTTATTATAGATCGCGGGGATTGGGAGTCTGGTCGTAACCGAACATAGGGGATCTGATCCCATATACCGGAGTTCGAGCGCGGTAGGCTCTCCTTCTCCATTTTCATAGATGCATAGTCTGCACGATGCAGCAGAGTATCGCCAATGCTAGCAATGTTTCGATCACATAGGACAGAGTACCAGGTTATGAATCTGGCACACCAAGAAGATGTAGTGTCGCTGGTGACTGGGCTCTGGGTACTGCGGGGCAATTAACGGCGGGGAGGTTTGAAGTCATGGGGTTCGCGGTCACGCGCAACCAAATGTTCAATAACAGTATGTTGATCCATATGAAGGAAGTCCCCATGGCTGTTCTCGTTCCTTTTCTTTCTTTGTTTTCTCCGGCCCTGGAGCTTCTGGAGTTCTGTAGAAACAAGCATAGTGTCTGTAACTATCGTTGTTTAATATCTGGTATGCTAGCGTGTCTGTCCTTTGGTGCCAATTATTCCCTTTATAATTGGTCACTATGTGTGACTCCCTCATTTTTTTTTCAAAAAAACAATCTTTAGGACACGGCACACTTCCCAACAATGAACCAGTGCTGATTTAGCATCCAAATGTTCCAGGATGTAAATAGCAGATGGCCGGCAACCTAAAGGTTACCTAAACAAACAAAACTTTTTGAAATGAAAAATGCCAAAATGAGGTGCGTATGGGTCGCGACGGGTAAGATTTGGATGGAGTCCCCGGGTAGGACGGCTACCAATGCCGTATCTCCTACCCAAGCGTAGGTGACCAGCGGGGGGTTCCCAGGCAGGGCGGGTCTCAAGCCGTTTCTCCACTGCCTGAGCAACCGACCAGAACGGGCAAAACTGTAGTCATTGTGGTGGGGCTGCCGTAGTGGTTCCATCCTTCGAACCAGAAGGGCAGTTACGATCGGGCGTCTGGTACCCGAACAAGTGTCTGCCGACAAGCTAGTTCCTCTGAACAAGTGTCTGGCAACGGTGAGTCTCTGTGGGCAAGTGCTCAGAGGTTTCAGGTGAATTGGCGTCTGGCAATGGTTAGTCTCTGAAGGCAAGTCCTCAGAGGTATCAGCCGAATAGGCGTGTGGCAGTGAGAAAAATTCTCCTGTCGGACATACAACATTTAACAAACGTACAAACAACATAAAACATTCTGCAGGTTCCATCAGAAAGGACAACACTTCTCCCAAGCGGTTCCTTTTAAAACATCATCTGGACACCTCAGTTCTCGGTTGCGAACAGGGTCGCCAAGGGGTTATCGGTTTGGGAGTCAGACCCAAGGTCGTCCTCTTCCCCCAGGTGCCAAACTCTGGAGTGGATTAGGGCTGAAAGGGCTGCATGGTGTGAGGTGGGGTCTCTCTCGACGTTGCGGACGAGTCGGTATGAGTTGTCACGGTGCTAATAGTTGGTGTCCAGTTGTGTGGGGACAAAATCGGGGTCGTCAGTGTGGTTCGGTGGTGGGGTTTGTTCAGGAAAGTGATCAGGAAGGGATCGAAGTCGGAGTCGCTGGGTGTGGGTCCTGGTGCATGGGGATAGTAGGGAGCGTGCTGTGGCTATCGTCCGAGTCACAGTCGCTGTCTCTGCTGCTGCAGTCTGGGCGTTCCGGGCTGGAGTGTATATTTCGGGGGTGGAGTCGAGGTTGAGTCCGTGGCTGGGCTGGACGTGCTGGGGGTTGGTAGGGTTACGTTGGCTGTGGGCGGGGTGTGGTGTGCTGCGTCGAGCATGACGTGGTGTGCGTGGTTCGACTGTGTTCCATATGCCTTCAGCTGGTTTATATGAAACCACGCAGTCTTACCATTGGGTAAACTCCTACCCGTATTTATTTTATAAACGGAAGGGCTTACTTTATCCGCAATGGAATACGGACCCGAGTATTTTGGTGACAGGAATGTGCTGGGGTTATATACAGAGAGCATCACTTGCTGTCCGATACTATACTCAGTCGCATGCACGGTCTTGGCGAAACAAGCCTTGCTCTGTTTCTTTCTGGTGCCCAATTTTACTGCGGCTGCTAGCTGAGCCGTTTTAACATTTGCAACTAATTGCTCCATGGCTTTCTCGTGTGTGAGGGCCGTCACTTCGGGTCTGGTCAGGTCCAAACCTAACAAATATTCTGGGCCTTGCATGGGGCGTCCGGTCATGAGGGTGTGTGGGGTGTAACCTGTGGATGTAGAAATAGTGTAATGCAAAAACATCAGCGCAAAAGGGAGGACTGAGTCCCAGGTGGTGTTGTTCTGCTGGACCATTTTTCTAAGGGTGGTTTTTAGGGTCCGATTCATGCGCTCCACGATACCACTCGACTGTGGGTGGTATGCTATGTGGAATTTTTGGGTGATGCCAAATATCGTGAGGACGTTCTGCATGACACGTCCCGTAAAATGGGAACCTTGGTCGGTTTCAATGCTGTGGGAGTCCCCATCTTGTAAAGATGTGGTGGGTTAGAATCTTGCCTGTGGTTTTTGCAGTGTTTGTGCGGGCTGGACATGCTTCCACCCATTTTGTAAATGTGTCTATGACCACAAGTACATATTTATAGCCATTCCTGCAAGGGGGCAATGGACCACTAAAATCCATCTGGAAGTTAGTCCAGGGGCCATTAACGGGTCGGGTGTGGCTGAGTTGGGCCTTTTTGGCATATCTGTCCGGATTATTCTGGGCGCAGATAAGACAATTCTCAATGTAATGGCTTACATATTCCTTTAGATTTGGCCACCAGCAAAGCTGTTTGAGATGGGCTATAGTGGGATCGATTCCCTGATGTCCATGACCGTCATGGAACAAGCAAATCAATTGGTTCCTGTCCTGTTCAGGAACCACATAAAGGGTGTCCTTTAACACCACACTGTCATGTGTGGTCAGTGTATTTCTAAATCTCTCATAGGGAGCTGGATACTTCCCTTTTACAATCTCCGTGAGATTGCTGTCCTGCTTCTGGGCTTCTACTAGATCCTCGATCTTTGTCTGTGAGACCTGAACTGCACTCACTGGCGCGCTTTCGGGGGGTTTCCAAAAATACCCATGTCTGGAACCTGCCTTAGCCAGTGCGTCGGCTTTTACATTTCCAGTGGGGGAGGAACGATGGTGGCTGCGGACTTTGATGATCCCATAAGTCCTGTTCTGGGCTTTTCCTAAAATATGACGGAGCGATGGGGCTGAGGGGAGGGGTTTTCCGTCTGCGGAAACAAATCCTCTTGCTTCCCACAGGGGCAGAAATTCCGTAAGGCTGTTACAGACATAGAGGTTGTCCGAGTATATGTCTGCTGGGCTGGGGAAGGAATCTGGGTGTTCAACTATATATGTGATGGCCGCAAGCTCTGCTGCCTGCGCGCCTAAGTGTCCGGGTAATTTCAACAATATTTCCTCGAGGGCGTGTCCCTGCGCGTCCTCGACATATATACCACAACCTGTTATGCGCTTCCCATCCAAGACTGTGGAAGATCCATCCACATAAATCTTTATGGGCTCACACGTGTCTGTGTGCTGGGGGCTCTGGGTTGAACTACCTATCTTTCTGGGGGTGTTTTAGCGATAAAGGGGCCTGTGTTGTGGTGTGGAGAGATAATCTCGCATTCATGGGGGGTTCCGGGGTACTGTAAATTGTCGGCTAAGTAGGTGTGCATCTTTGCCCTTTTCACAGTGATGTCCCGTCCCTGCAAGAGAAGGGTCCATCTGGCTGCTCTTATTTGGCTTACTGTACCGTCCTTGAGTCGTCCGTCCAGTAAAAGTTGGGTGGGGGTGTGCTCGGTCAGAATTGTGATGGGGTTCAGTCCGGTAATGCGTTCCTGGAGGAGCACGGCTGAAAGGGTGCGGTCTGTGGTCGCTACCTCTATGGCGTAAGGGGAAAGCGGGTCTGGAACTTGTAGTGCGGGGGCTGCTATGAGTGCCTGTTTTAAAGAGTTCACAGCATCCGTATGCTGCGGAAGCCATTCCCAGGGGGCTCCCTTCTTTAGGAGGTCTGAGAGGGGTGCTGCCTTGCTGGCGAAACCGTCAATGTGGTTTTGGCAGTAGCCAACCAGTCCTAAAAACGACCGGAGGGCTGAAACGTTCTGGGGAAGGGGCAATTTCGCAATCGAGTCAATCCTTTTATGCTCAATCTTGCCCGTGCATGATAATTGTTCCCAAATATATCACTTTTTCTTCCAAAATCTGGGCCTTTTTGGGGTTGACTTTACAACCAATTGAATGTAATAGTTCCAGGAGTTCGGACAGAAGCTCAATGTGCTCATCCTTGGTGTCTGTCTGCAGTAGTAGGTCGTCTACATACTGTACCAGACATTTGGGGCGAGAGAATTTTGCAAAACCATTTGCCAGCTGTCAGTGGAAAATGGAGGGGAAGTTGTGGAATCCTTGTGGCAGGCATGTCCACGTGTATTGCTGTGCTTTAAAGGTGAAGGCAAATTTGTACTGGCACGCCTTTGCCAATAATGGACCAGAATCCATTACTGATGTCCAAAACCGTGAAGTAGCGGGAATTGAGTCCCTGCTTGAGCATGGTCTCGGGACTTGTTGCTATGGTGGGGGCTGCTGCGGGGGTGACTTTGTTGAGTTCCCGATAATCAATGGTCAGTCGCGATGATCCATCGGGCTTTCTCACTGGCCAAATCGGGGCATTATTAGTGGAGGCTACTGATCTAAGTACGCCCTGCTCTAATAAGCTCTCTATTACTTTTAAGATTTCTCCCTCTGCCTCTAGGGGAAATCCGTACTGTTTCTGGGGTCTAGGGTCAGGTCCTGTTATTTGTACGGAGCCAGTCATCCGTCCACAGTCGTGCTTGTGGGTCGCGAATACTGCCCTGTTCTTTTGCAGAACTGCCCTAACTTGCTTGTCCGTACTAAGCGTGGTCGGGTTGAACCAAAATTCGCCTACGGCGCTAATTATGTTCATATATTCGCCTATGTTGTGCGTTACGGGGGCTCTTGCGGATTTCGCCATCTTCCAGACACACTGGTTGACTGGATCGAATGATAAGTTAGAATGTGTTCTGCTGTGTGGGGCAGGTCAACTAAAACCACGGGATGCTTTGTGGTGATGTTGCCGATTTGAATGGGTCCAGGGGCTGTGATGTGTCCCTGCTGTGAGTGGCCTGTAAAGCCGCTGAGGGTGATAGTGGCTGTAGTGGGCCACGTGTCTTTTTAGAACATGGTGGAGGAATTTATTGTGGTGCGGGACCCTCCTGTGTCCCAGAGAAATTCGATAGGCTGTCCCCGAATTTTTGCTGCAATTACGGGTCGTCCTGACCTATCCCAAAGGGTGTCGCAGACCCAACTGGGGGAGCCCGTACAACGTCAGTCCATTCTGGTCAAGTCCGTCTGATCCGAACGTGCGCTAACGCTATGAATGGGCTCAGTCTTCTTACTCAGAGTGCCCATCTGCTGGGCTCTCTGTGGCCTTTTAGGGGCATTGCACTCTTTGGCGAAGTGTCCCAACTGTCCGCAGTTGTAACACTCTAGTGACTTAGGTGGGGGGCTGTTCTTTCCCTCATTCACCCATGCGGGGTTCTGGTGTGTTTTTACTGCCTGCATATCTGCACCGGCCTGCTTTTCCTCGCTATTCTTAACAGATTGTTCCCAAATGCGGGACAATCTTTTCACTACCCACTTCTCGTTATGGGCCTCCTCTGAGGGATCATAACTCGTACAGGCTTTCTGTCCTGTATCTGTGGCATGGGAGGTAAGGGTGCGGGTCCATTTGGCCATGTTGTCTGGGGACAAATGGGCATGGTCTACGTCTCCAAAGACTGCTGCGAAGTGAATCCACAGGCGTCCAGCGAACGCTGTGGGGTGCTTAGATTTCTTCTGCCTACATTTGTTGAGGCCATCTAATGGGTCACCCCGGTTATACTCGATCGCATCCAGGATCGCGGTATGCATTTCTGCAAGGGTGCCTCCTCCTACATTCTGTGGGTCGGGAAGGGCTGCTGCTACCGACGGATTTAAACTTAAAACCATGAGCTTTACATTCTCTCTCTCATCCAGGCCGTACATGTTCGCCTGATGTCTAACTGTGGCAAAGAAATGGTGGGGGTCTGAGGCGGGGAGGAACGGTGTGATCTTCTCGCACGTGTCCCGTAATTGGGTCACTGTTAAGGGGATGGAATATAGATATTCCGCATCGTCCGATGTGGCTGTGCGGTGGGTGGTTACAGGGTTCATTGGAGCTTGAACTATCTGCTGTATGGGGGGTTGGAGTGCTCTTCTCTTTTGGGGCTTTCCCTGCGCACATGTTCCCTGAACATATCTGCGCTGTTTCGTGTCACTCGTCCCAATCAGGGCCGTCTTCCTGGTCTAACTTTTCCCCAAAAGTTTCCTGAAAACCTTTCTGAACAGAAAGCAGTGATTGCAGCTCTGCAATCTGCTTCCGGCACTTTGTGTGATCTAAGGTGCTTTGTCTTTGTTCTCTGGTGGCACCATGGAGTGCTCTTAATGCTGCCTTGTGATCACCAAACTGTTTCTGTAATGCCTCTACCTGTTTTTCTGTTTCTTCTCTTACCAGGACTGCACGTTACGTGTCCTGATAGGCCTTTTCATATTGCGACTGGAAACTGCTTAAATGTGCCAGACAAGACTGGTGAGCCCATTTGGCGTCATCCACCTCTCCATCTTTTGCTGCCAATTTCCTCCTCAATTCCATATTCTCTCTTTCAATTTCGCTTACATCGACCTTACTTATCCGATGTATGCCCTCAACTTCTTTGCGGAGTGTCCTAACGACCTCCTCTGTGCCTCGCAATTGTGCCAAACAGGACACGATTGCCATCGGCTTGCGAGCTTTTCCCAAGCTCTTTTTATGTATCTCGCTCAGGTTCTCCCACCAAGTATGTCCTATACTCCCGGGACCTGATTCCTCGTTATCACAGAAATCATTCCAAAGGGGCTATACTTTCCCTTTGAGATATTTCCGGATTTCTTCTTCCCAAATGGGACACTGTCCCACTCTACTGCTGCTGGTCGCTGCAACCGCAAATTCCTCAGGGTTCAAATTCCTCACGGGCAGCACGGTAGCCTTGTGGATAGCACAAATGCTTCACAGCTCCAGGATCCCAGGTTCGATTCCTGCTTGGGTCACTGTCTGTGCGGAGTCTGCACATCCTCCCCGTGTGTGCGTGGGTTTCCTCCGGGTGCTCCGGTTTCCTCCCACAGTCCAAAGATGTGCAGGTTAGGTGGATTGGCCATGATAAATTGCCCTTAGTGTCCAAAATTGCCCTTAGTGTTGGGTTGGGTTATGGGGTTACTGGGTTGTGGGGATGGGGTGGCGGTGTTGACCTTGGGTAGGGTGCTCTTTCCAAGAGCCGGTGCAGACTCGATGGGCCGAATGGCCTCCTTCTGCACTGTAAATTCTATGATCTATGAGGCGCTGCATTGCCATCTTTCCTGTCCGACTGCTTCTTCTAAATTTGGAACGGGGCTAAGGCGGTGTTGTAAATATGGGTACGGCTTTCGCTACTTTCCAATATACAAACTTCCGACAGTTTTGACGCAACAAAAATCGATCAGTTTTACCTTATAGCCCTGTTACGCATGCATACACACACTTCTGAATTTTGAGTATTGATCAGAACTGCTTGAACACTTGTGGTTATCTGTTTCCAATTGGATTTCTAATTCAAATTCTGGGTTCTCCCGGAGTGGTTTTCCACTTCTAGATCGGGTCCCGTCAGGATGTCGCCAAAATGTTGCTCGTTTTAGCCTTAGTTTAATTGCTCTTGTTTTATCACTTTTGCGCTTGAGTCGCCAGGTATCTTTGTGATACCGCCACGTGGTTCAAGCCCGAGTAATGATCAATAATCCAACACACCGCTTAGTAAGAGTTATATAATAAAGAGTACATTATATTATATACAGTAATCAATACTTATACATTAATTCTACTTCTAAGCTACTTCCTACAACTAACAGGCCAATACTTAACTTTGGGACTGGCCCACCAGATCAGGGAAACGAATGGCCTTTCGTATGGGTTCTGAGCCTGCGGGATTCGAAGCTGGTACAGGTCGATAGCTAGGAGCGCCTATCTCGTAGCGAGCGTTGAAGTAGGACTTACGATTTGAGCGGTGGTTGCAGAAGGGTCTCGAAGGATGCGGAAGGATGAAGAAGGGCCGATTTGAACTTGGACTCTATTCTTATAGTCCCCAGGGGCTTCCCGCCTTTCGGGGCGGACCCTGTACCTGGTTCCAAGTGATTGGACTTTGTCCCAATCACTTGGTTCGATATTCTCCAATGCTGGAGCGATTCTTTGATCGATGGGCGGTTTTGGGGTGGTCGTTCACCTCTCTTTGTGTAGGCTCCTGCTGGCGCCGAAAAGTCTGGGTTGGCTTTGTGTGTCTAATTTGTTGCACATTGTTCCCGGGGATTGCTAATTAATATTCAGATGGCTGGTGTGTTGTTATGCTGATGGCTGCAGGTATCGATTCTGTCTGGCCTCCCCAGAGGCGAATACACAGTTTTACCTGCAGCTGCTTGTTTTAGTCCTGTTGGCTGATTTTCCCATCAACCTTTTCCGTTCGCCATTTTAAATCGGGGTTAGCCATTCTAAATCGGGAGTTAGCCATTTTAACTGGCTACACCCCCCCCTTCCCCCCAAACCGGCACGGTGAGAATCACAGCTGGCCGCTGGGAGAATCGCCGCTCGCCGTTTGCAATGGGCGAGCGGCGATTCTCCGGCCCGGATGGGCCGAGCGGCCTGCCCCAACACGACGGCTTCCCGCCGGCGCTGTCCACACCTGGTCACTGCCGGCGGGAACAACGCGGGAACTCTGTGGGGGGTAGGGGGAGGGGGGGTTCCTGCACCGGGGGGGCCTCAAATGGGGTCTGGCCCGCCATCGGTGCCCACCGATCGGAGGGCCAGCCTCTCTGAAGGAGGACCTCCTTTCCTCCGCTGCCCCGCAAGATCCATCCGACAACTTCCTGCGGGGTGGCCTCGGGGAGGATGGCAACCACGCATGCACGGGTTGGCGCCGGCCAACCCGCGCATGCGTGGGTGACGTCATTTACGCGGCGTCGACCGCGTCATTTACATGGCGCTGCTTTTATGCGGCGCCAAGGCCCGGGGCGCGCCTAAATGACGCGACGCCGCTCCTAGCCCCCCAGGGGATGGCGAACAGGGGCCTGGGAGCGGCCTCCGACGCCGGAGTGAAACACTCCGGTTTTCACTCCGGCGTCGGCACTTAGTTACCGATGGGAGAATTGTGCCCTTTGTATTTACATTGTGTACTTTGTGTTGCCCTATTACGTATTTTCCTTTCTTGTACTAAATGATCTGTTTGAGCTGCACGCAGAAAAATACCTTTCAAAATACCTCAGTACACGTGACAATGAACAAATCCGTCCATCCACTTATCCTGCCACATTCAAGAAAAATATTTACAGTCGTTCTGTTCCTGTACACCTTTTAAAATTATATGTTTTATTTCATTTAGTTTGGTTAATCTTCAGACCAAATGTAACACTTGCTCTTCTGCCATTTGTCTGCACATTTCACAAGTCTATTTCTTCCTGAATACTAGGTTGCTGAGCTTTGAGTCATCACCAAACTATGGCCTAAATAACCAAGTCCAGGTTATTAGTATATAGCAAAAAGCACAACAATTTTGTTAAAAGGAAGAAATCGGTGAAAACTACAATTTTTCACCCTTCCCCCTCTGGTATTGTTTGTCAGATGATTCAACCTAGCTTATTCTGTAAATTTTAAACATCTGTTTCAGAACAATCTTTGTGAGACCTTGAAGCAGCAATTTGTCTGCATTTTCTGCTCACCTGATGTGTGTAATCTGTCCAAAAGTACAGCTAAATTGCCATCTAAGGATCTGTCTAAGTAGCTTTTGTTTTGGGTCCTGATAGACCGCTCAGTATCCTTGAGTAATAACCAGATGTTGTGTTAGCATTTTGCTAAACTGGCTTGTGCCTGAGGCAGTGTTCCTGAGCCAATATTATCTCAGCTATGCATGTATTTAACTTTAGTTTTTCTCTTTCGTGGATTGTTTTCGGGTCTTTTTGTTTACACTTCTGCTTCCTATCCCCAAGACCACACGCATCTTCGTCCATGTGTCTGCCAATTCCATCTAATATCCATGAGCAAATGTGTGAGACGGCTATAGTGTGACGCAACCAGCAGTAAGTAAGATGGAGATTTTGCCATCTGCTGAATCACAAGGCAGATTGGCATCCTATCATGGAATAAAACGTTTTAATGTAGACTGAATTTCTGTTTTGTTACTTGTACAACCCCGACAATTTTATTCTTGCAAAGATATCCTTTTTACAACCATTTTGATTTCTAACTTGAGTTAGCTGAAGCAAGTGACAGATTTTTATCTTGTTACTGTTGGTTCCTTTACTTGCCGAAAACATTGATATCTAAAAGAATTGGTTTCAGAATTTAATCTTAAGAACCAGCAATTGTCACAAAAATACTGGTTAATGTTGGAGCTGTTACCATCGGTACTTTTTATACTTGGTACTGTAATATTTTACAAGGCATGAAATTAAACCAAAACTGTGTTGCACTCTGCTCCTTGTGTTGTACTCCTTTAAATCTTTGTACAGTGATTGAATGAATATATTTTTTTTAATGTCAAAGCAATAAATTGATGCTGCATTATATTAATATTCTCTTTTTATGCCATTCATTATTGCAATATTATATACAAAAAGCATGCATACTAATTTGAAGAAATCCAAAAGTTTTAAAGTTGAATATCTAATATTATAAATTATTTTATCGAGAAGTCAGCCTGCAGAATTCAGCTTCTAATTCAAATTATAACCACCAAAGGGCAGAGGGGATTAATCTATTGGATCAAGACGTTATCAAAACTTTAATAACCAACTAGTTGTATCAATACAATCCATTTGACTCAAGTAAGAGAACAGGGCTCATCCAAGACAGTTCTTCCATGTTGCTTAAACATCAGACACTTGAGGTCGGCTTGACCCACCAAACAACCTCAAGATCCGAGGTTACTCCAGGTGGCATATGTACCACAAGAGGGTTAACTCCATGTCCTGTCATCTGAGAGACCTACATTGATTAAAATATTGATATTCTTTGGCGAAGTAACCTCTACTAAAAATTAGCAGCCTTAACCCAAATCTGGTCAGAATGAGGTTTCAGCACAAATACTGTAGTCCACAACTCGTGTCAAAAATAAACCAAAAAAATGAAATGAAAATCGCTTATTGTCACAAATAGGCTTCAAATTAAGTTACTGTGAAAAGCCCCAAGTCGCCACATTCCGGTGCCTGTTCGGCACAACATCGAGGGCCGAAGGGCCTGTTCTCTGCTGTACTGTTCTATGTTCTATGTTCGGCAAGGTTGGTACAGGAATTGAACCGTGCTGCTGGCCTGCCTTGGTCTGCTTTCAAAGGCAGCGATTTAGCCATGTGCTAAACTAGCCCCTAGAGGCAGCCTCTGGGACTCCAGCCACTCGACTAACGGCGGAGATGCGTACGAGCACCTTTGCAACAGGAATTTGACAAAAGCTGGTGGGTTGTGTCGGGGGATCTCTGCAAATCAATTGATAGGCCATCTGTTTGAAGCTGGAGAGGACCAGTGAAATGATCAGGGCACATTGAGTTAGGATACAGGGCATCGAGGTGGCCCTTTCGAGATATAGTGACCAGATTGCTCCTCAGGAAGCGGAGATGCCTCTGATAGCCGGTGCGAATAAATCGCTGAAGGCCAAAGTGAATAATTTGGAGAATTGTTCCAGGAGGCAAAACATCTGAATTGTGGGGCTGACAGAGGAAGCGGAAGGCCCAACTCCCACAGGGTATTTTGCAGAGATGTTTGGGAGGATGATGGGGGGAGAATGGACTCCTGACCCCTCCCGAGCTGGACCGAGCCCTCCAACAGAAGACTCATCCTGATGAACTACCGCAAGCAATATTTGTGGAGTTTCGCAATTTCAAAGAAAAAGAGCAAGTCCTGAGATAGGCAAGGGGGCATTGCGACTACAGCTGGGAAGGCCACACCATCAGGTTTTGCTAAGATGTGGGAGTGAAGCTGGCGAAGAAGCGGGCTGCGTTCAACAAAGACAAAACCGCCCTGGACAAAAACGGGTGGTGTAGCCGACATAGCTTTTTAAAAAATATATACATTTTTTTTTTTTTTAAGAGTACCCAAATTTAGAGTACCCAATTCATTTTTTCCAATTAAGGGACAATTTAGCTTGGCCAATCCACCTACCCTGCACATCTTTGGGTTGTGGGGGTTAAACCCACGCAAACAGGAGGAGAATGTACAAACTCCACACGGACAGTGACCCAGAGCTGGGATCAAACTTGGCACCATGAGGCAGCAGTGCTAACCACTGCACCAGTATCCGACACAGCTAAGAATGACTTCTGAGAGAAAATACTTTTTTTTGATGCGCTGGGGAATGTGGATTCCTTTGTAAAGAGGCATGGGCTGGTTGTGGGGTGATTGAGGCTTTCGAGCATTGGGGATGGACATGGTGATACGTTGAATGGTTGGGGTTCCTTGTTCATGTTTGCATTTTCTGTGCTTGTTGGCATTGAATGTTTTTCAAGTTGGGCTTCGGTGTGGGCTTTAGTTTGATATGATTTTTGTTCGAACTGTGTTGAAAATATATAGCTCCCAGTTGGAAGACTGGTTTTTTTGAATATATTTAAATTCTGTTTTTAACATTTTATACATAAAACAAAGAACACAAAATAGAAAAGATAACAAAATAACCCCCCCCTCACACTGTGAATTGATACACAGAAGACTCAAAAAATAATGCTGCCGCCTCCCCCCACCACCACCAGAGCAGCTGACAGTGACCAACTCTTTAAAGTAAAGAAGAAACAGGTACCATCTCTTATAAAACCCCTCAATAGTCTCCTTCAAGGTGAACTTAACCTTCTCATGCTTATTTAGGTGTAGCAGGTTCTGAAGACGAGGGGGTGAGGTGGGGTGGGGGGTTTGCTGATGGTGACTGCTGATTTTTCTTTGTCTAATCTTGTTAGTGGGTTTGGCGGCCTTCCTGGGTGGGCCTGGTTGCTGTATTTTCTCTCTATCTGTTGGATAATTCCTCGTGGTAAAAATCGCTGACTACGGATCGAGGGCTGGGTGGAGGCCATCAATTCGTTTGGTCACCTGGAATGTCAGGAGGTTGACCGCCCAGTGAAAAGATTGAGGTTATTTGCTCACCGTAAGAGTTTAAATGCCAACGTGGTGTTTCTGCAAGAGACTCACATGTGGGTCAGAGACCAGATAAGGTTGCGGAAGGGGTGGATGGGTAAAGTTTTTCATTAGGGCTTTGACGTTGGGCCCAGGGCGTGCCGATATTAATCAATAAAAGTTTCCGTTTTCTGCCACTAAGATCTCTTCTGATTCCAATGGTAGACACGTTATTGTCTATGGATCTTTGGCAGGCAGCTCGGTGATTCTGGCTAATATCTATGCTCCAAACAGGGATGTTATTAATTTTATTAATATGCTGCTGGCCTTCATCCCCACTTTGGATTGACTTATTTTGGGTTTAAACTGTGTTCTGCAACTCAGGCTTGATCGGTCCAGGCCCAAATATCTGACTCCCATCAGGGGTGGCCAGGCTCATGGAACAATGGGGGGTCGGTGCAGATCCATGGCTCCATGACACTTTTCGCACTCGTGTGATGAAGATACATTTTTCTCCCGTGTGCACTAGGTATGCTTTTGTATTGACTGTTTTGTTATTGATTGGTTTGTCCTCCCCTTTTGCAGAGGTGGCTGATTGTGATTTTGGACAATGTCCCACATTTTGTTGATTTGGCACGAGGATTAGGCCTCTCTCAGCGTCCGCCATGGAGATTGGATCCAGCATTATTAGCGGACAAGTGATTTTGTGAATGCATCTCCACCGCCAATAAAATAAACATTCTTTTAATTAAAGAACCCATAACAATTTGCAATTGAGGTATGTGATGGTTGTAAGAAATTGATATAATATTTAATATTTGTGGCAGTAATGTTATTAACTCCTGGTTTAAAATACACGCAGGCAGTATACCTGCTAAAGCTGTAATTAATGTGTCATAAAAGAGTGAGGTAATCATTCCAACCATTTACTTGGTTGCAGATAAAGGGACAGTGGAACATTTTGTATATTTTGGATGGTTCCTTAGAGTATAGATAACTTGGGAGGGATTGTATGTAACCCTAGCTCAGAAGATCATGGAACTTAGTGGGATGCAGATGATACAATTAATGGAAGGAGCCAGGTCTGTCTATTTGCAGTCTGTTGTAAAATTTTATGTTTCACAGCTGTTTTGCCAAATGTTGTTAGATTGAGCAGAAGTGTACTGGGTCTACTCCTGAAAGGATCTCTCTCCAAAAGAGTCTCCACAGCTAAGCAAGTGACCTGTTTTGTTAACGTTATTTGAAGTGGCATTTGAACTGTATTGGATTGCTTAATTGGAATTAGCAGCAGGTGTAGATAGTAAGTTCAAGTTTTTCTTTGTGTCTTAAGAACTGTTTAACTGATAATTGTAAAGCTATTTCTTTGCTATTAATGTTGTAAATTATGTGTTTAAATTAAAAGTTTGTTTTCACATAAAGGACACCTATTGGTCAGAACTATCATTCCTGGAGTGAGTACCCTTTCCTCACAATTTTACAAATTAAAAAATTGTTTGGGGTTCTCATCTGGTATTCTAAGAAAAGTTGAGGTTTGGTCCGGTATCGTATCAGGTGATAATAGGCATGATCAAATAGGTAGTTTTACGAGGTGAGAGCTAGCAAGACTGAAGAACTTTGAGAAATCACATGACAATGCTAGGCCTGTAAACTCATAAAAGGAAGGTCAGTAAGCTATACAACCGTAAACCCACCTAACCTTTGAACTTTGAGTTTAAGAGCCGCAAAGTTTTGCTGCAGCTTTCTAAAACCCTAGTTAGATCACACTTGGAATATTGTGTCCAGTTCTGATCGCCTCATTATAGGAAGGATGTGGATGCTTTGGAGAGGGTGCAGAGGAGATTTACCAGGATGCTGCCTGGACTGGAGGGCATGTCTTATGAAGAAAGGTTGAGAGAGCTAGGGCTTTTCTAACGAAGAGGGAAGAGAGGTGACTTGATAGAGGTGTACGAGGTGATGAGAGGCATGGATAGAGTGGATCGTCAGAGACTTTTCCCCAGGGCGGAAATGGTTATCACGAGGGGGCATGATTTTAAGGTGATTGGAGGAAGGTATAGGGGCGATGTCAGCGGTCGGTTCTTTACACAGAGTGTGGTGGGTGCGTGGAATGCACTGCCAGTGGAGGTGGTGGAGTCAGTCATTTGGGACATTTAAGCGACTTTTGGACAGGCATTTGGTCAGCAGTAAATTACATAAGAACATAAGAACATGAGAACTAGGAGCAGGAGTAGGCCATCTGGCCCCTCGAGCCTGCTCCGCCATTCAATGAGATCATGGCTGATCTTTTGTGGACTCAGCTCCACTTTCCGGCCCGAACACCATAACCCTTAATCCCTTTATTCTTCAAAAAAACTATCTATCTTAAAACTGAAGGGGTGTAGGTTAGGTTGATCTTAGATTAGGATAAATGGTCGTCACAACATTGTGGGCTGAAGGGCCTGTACTGTGCTGTACTGTTCTATGTTCTAAAAGTCAATCTGTTCAGAAATAATACTGTATTTCAGAGCTGAACATCTTGCCAATGAAGGAAAGCAAGGATGAGAAGAAAGCTACTCAGAAGTACAGAGGCCTTGCAATGTAGATACATAGAACATTTAGTGCAGAAGGAGGCCATTCGGCCCATCATGTTTGCACCGACCCACAAGCCCTCATTTCCACCCTATCCCCATAACATAATAACCCCTCCTAAACTTTTTGGACACTATGGGCAATTTATCACGGCCAATCCACCTAACCTGCACGTCTTTGGACTGCGGGAGGAAACCGGAGCACCCGGAGGAAACCCACGCAGACACGTGGAGAACATGCAGACTCCGCACAGACAGTGACCCAGCGGGGAATCGAACCTGGGACCCTGGAGCTGTGAAGCCACAGTGCTATTCACCTGTGTCACCGTGCTGCCAGTAGGTTAGATATTGTTGCAGTGGTAGGTTGCAGCAGAGGTTCTTTGGCTTGGGGGTATAATGTTAGCTTTGGGCGTTCCAATCTGGATAGCTTGCGAGAAGTTCTGGGTTTGAATGCCGAACGAGGCGTTCGTTATGGGGTGACACGGTGACACAGTGGTTAGCACTGCTGCCTCGCAGCTCCAGGGACCCAGGTTCAATTCCGACCTCGAGTGACTGTGTGGAATTTGCACTTTCTACCCATGTCTGCATAGGTTTCCTCCGGGTGCTCCGGTTTCCTCCCACAGTCCGCAGTCCAAAGATGTGCTGGTTGGGTGGATTGCTAAATTGCCCTTAGTGTCCAAAAGGTTAGGCTGGGTTACAGACATGGTGTGGAAGCATGGGCTTGGGAAGGGTGCTCTTTCCAAGGGCTGGCGCAGAAAAGGGCATTTTTTAGTAAATGTTTTGTTGAAGCATTTGTAATTTTCACAGTTTAACACAATATCTCTTAAACAACCGCATGGGCCGACACACGCAAAGAAAGAAAAAACAACCTACAGAACAACACTCCCTACTCCCCCCGCTCTATTCCCTAGCTGCCCGTAAACTAAGTTCTCTGTCCCGCTGTAACATTGCCATGCCTCGTATTTCCTCCTCCTCCCCCCGCCCCCCCTCCCCTTTCCCTCTTTCCCCACCTCCCTCTTACTGCTGAAGCCGGCGCAGTTTTGATGGGCTGACTGGCCTCCTTCTGCACTGTAGATTCTATGGTAGGGAGTATTTGAGGGCCAGGATTTAGAATCCAATTTCTTGGGGACGGGATGCCCTGGGTCTTCGCTCACTGCAGGTACAGCACTTCAAAATGGCAGAGGAAAACCAGAAGGTCAATTATCATGAGCCACACACCTGCCTGTACTGCAGCCAACTATAACACTGCCCGCGACTCATCTCAGAAGATCAGCAGAAAGATTAAAAGACAATTCCCACTTCCCAAAAGAGCCACATGCTGGAATCCATTCTTTTGGGGATGGAAAGCCTGATGAGGTGAACACATGATAGGATGCGGGGGATGGGGGCGGCATGGGGGCACTGTTACCACTGCTGTTACCACTGCTGTTCCCACTGCTGTTACCACTGCTGCCTCACAGTGCCAGAGACCAGGTTTAATTCCGGCCTTGGGTCACAGTCTGTGTGGCGTTTGCACATTCTCCCTATTTCTGCGTGGGTTTCCTTCGGGTGCTCCGGTTTCCTCCCACAGCCCAAAGATGTGCGGGTTAGGTGGATTGGCTATATTAAATTGCCCCTTAGTGTCCAAAAAGATGTGTAGGTTAGATCAAGGGGTTAATGGGATAGGGCAGGTCGTGAACTTGGGTGAAGTACACTTTCAGAGGGTAGGTGAAGACTCAGTTGGCCAAATGGCCTTTTTTGCATTGTAGGGATTCTCTGATTCCAAGTTGCAGTTCGTGCAATATGGAACTCTGGGCATTCAGCATAGTTTTGGATGAGTCCTGTCCAGAAGTGACAAAGGTACTGATCAGGTGACACTGCTCTTTGTGATCATTTGGTTGAAAGATGTTGAGGTTGAAGTGAAGGGAGTGCAGCTATCTTGCAAGAGCTTAATACTGATGAGGGGTGAGCAATGTGGAAAGATCTAATCTCTCAACTTGATGGTTATACTCACCAAAGAAATTAAATCTGCTTTCAGTGGTATCCCGGTCAGTAAGATATCTAATGCTTTGTTGTGATAACCAGAGTGCTCCGTTAATATCTATACACGCTTCGGAGATCTTGGTATCCAGGTGGCGTCAACCAAAGCTGCTGCTTGAAGCAGTGATGAGATCTATCAACTTTCTTTCCAAGAACTGGTGAATAGTTTTTGGCTTGTTATTTTGAAAATTCTCATCTAAATATATCCTTCCTGCAGCTATCCATTATTTGTAATGCTGTGTTGCCCACCCAAGAAATGTCTTGTTTTAACTGTATCCTCAAAAACCTTGACCTCGCAAAGCCAAAGTAGTTCTTTCAGAGCCGTAGATACCTCTCTAAACATTCACGTAACTTCCGGATCAGCAAGAAAAGCTCAATGTTTGAATTTCCGAGGGAAGATGTCAAAGAAATTTGTCCTTTTAATTTTGACAGCTTTCCTGCATTCCCAAGAAATATTTTTTATTGAAACCGTGCTTTTAGATGATTTGTGGGTCGTGCAGCCAATATGGCAGCTCGTTGCTTGCCACTTCATCAGATTGTGTTCCATTTAAACCTGGATCTGAGGATGCGCGGGAATTCTTGGGTTATGGGATATTGTGATTGAGCGGGAATTGTCTTTTTTTTGACTCATTGGTCCCAGGAGAAAAGTGCGTGATGGTGGAGTGTTGGCTGAAATTAATTTGTTAATGGAATTCTGTTTTCTCATTAGTCGGTCGTTTTGATGAAAAATGTCGAAGTTTGGCCTTCTGATTTGGTTTGTTTTTGCAGCATGACAGTCCAAGCAGAGGTTTAACAAATTTGGAAGTGTGTCAGATTTCTTACAGTTTGTGATTCATTGAAGTTTGTCTTCCTTGAGCAGTTTATTGTCTGAGCAGAAGAGGGAGGGGTATGTGTTTCGTATGATTCCCAAGACATACAAGCAATCCAGCTGTAGAATAAATCTGTGTTTTGTGGCAGTGTTGAGTGTCCCCCGTAAAAATGATTTATCATTACTTCTCCCCTTTACCCCTCCCAATTTGATAATTTCCATCACCCAGTGTATCGAATAAACCTCACGCAGTGAGGAAATAACAATTTGAAGCATTATGAATTCAAGAGTTCTATATGAATATTGGAGGAAAACCTGAGCAAAATAATCAAATTACTCCACTGGTTTAGCAAAACATAGTTGATTGCTTCTAAATGTAGGCAGGTCTTCATTGTGAGCTGATTGGATATGTTGGGTGTCAAGCATTCTTAAATTCTCCGATATGTCTCAGTCCCATAGTTTGTGAAAGCTTTTCATCCCATCTGCTGCACTTTGTCTGTGCACTTGCACACGTACTCCAACTTATTTTCTAGTTCCCAAGTTTGCACCCTCAGATTCAATGAGTTCTACTTTTGGCATCAATGCTGTTTGCTTTTAGCTTCCAAATTCAAGTCACAATGTAAATGGTTAGGACATCATCTGCTCAGTGTCCATTCTTAAGGTTGTTCCTGTGAGAAAGGTATTACAAGGACATTTGAAAGTAATTGACTATTGCAATTCTGAGACTTCACCTCATTTTGAGCATGAAAATAGATGAAGTGAAGCTGAGAGATTGATTTGTAAGTTATTTGCATCAAGTACAACAAATCTTGGTTTGGATCAACTGAATTGCAATGAATACTCGCCTAAGCGACCTGTATTTGCCAACTCTTTGTTGCAGATTATGCTCTCATCCACTACGCTAGCTTGATCACACTACTCAATATGGCAATTTGGTATCTGCATGTCAACATGATCTTGAGAACCAGGGTGAAAAGTGCCTCAATCATCACAATACTGAGCTGTACTCTTCAGCATGATACATTGGATTAGCACTTTTAGAAAGATGGAAGTTGAGAAGGGAAAAAGTTTAATGTCTTACGATGATTAAAGAAACAACTAGATTTGTTCAAAATCCAACCAAGTTCAGTGGAGTGAGGTAGTGATAGTGGTGAAGATCTTTGTCAATAATCAACGTTGGGAGCCTCTTTTCGAGCATGTCTCTGGTCAGTACTTTGCAGATTGACACACAGTTTTCCTTACTAGATTTCCCCGATGAATGTTAATTTGAAGAAATACGTCTAGTTTAGATCAGACCACAATGAGCACTCTACAAAATCACAGGAGTACCAATTATATGTTTGTATTTTGTATGTTTTTCACTTTTTTATTACTGACCACAAAAAATTGAGGGGGGAGTCAAACAAAAAAAATTACTTGAGAAAACCATGAAACTGCCAATTAAATTAGTAAAATTCATTTTTATCTTGAATATTCTGGAATCACCAATTATTTATACAGCTCACAAACCTTACTTTTATGGTCTCGTTGGCAGTCCCAAAAGTAATATAAATTTTCATTATCACAAAGTGTACTGTCCAGCTATTTTAGCAATAAAATTGGTATTGTATTTGTGAATGTATAATAGCTTGTTTGAAGTAACACTACACTACCACAGTATTCTGAGATGTATATAATAATTTTTCAGTAGGTCTAATAACATTTTCAAGGCTCCTCTGTGTGCATCGCAACATCAAAAGTGCAATGTGCATGCATCTCTGCACATGATTTTGGGGGAAAAAATAATGGGAAATTTCAGGGTGGTGTTTATCAAATTTACAAGTAAATCAATTTTTACTGATCTATCACCCAAGAGAAATCTGTCATTTGTCAGTGGGATCTGATTTAAAGTTCCTTAAGTATAGCTATTTTTCCTGCAGTCTAAGCAGGCAAAGCTTCCGAATGCAAATCTTTTGATCATAAGGTTTTCTTCAATCGTCAATCTATTGGGAGCACAAAAATCGTTCCAGACCTTCTTGTCTGATTCTGGCTACTTAAAACGCACTGATCATTGCTGTACATTTTTTCCCCTTTGTCAAATAAGGTATATGGTTTGTAGAAGATCCATTTAGAAACAAACGCACAGATTATATTTTATAATATTTATACTAATTTCTTGTTACGTATGCATTATTGCATGCTAGTCATACTGCGGGCTGAGACTTTTGAATTTATTTGGTCAAGGATGCCTCCAATACTTTGGAATTCCAAACTTTGTGCCTCCTAATTAATGATTATCCTTGTTTAATGTGTGTTTTGTATGGTTGAGAGAAAGAAAGAGTGGACGTTTGTTTATCAAAAATTACAAAACCCATCTGGCAGCACTAATTGCTTTTAATATTCTTAGTTCTGTTACTTTTCCCAAATAAAGATTCAAAATAGCATTGAAGTAGTTTTTCTGGTGCAGCTGCAAAACAATTTTTTTAATTTAAAGAGTTTAAAATAATATACTTTCAACAGGCAATATCAACCTCCTCTTGTGCTTCTGTCTGCAGGAGGTTATTTTCAAAAGTTTGCTTGTGTATTGTTTAGGATTTATTCTTTTTCCTTTTCCGCCAGTGGGTGGCACAGTGATTAACACTGCTGCCACACAGCGCCAGAGACCTTGGTTCAAGCCCGGCCTTGAGTGACTGTCTATGTGAAGTTTGCAAGTTCTCCCCATGTCTGCATGGGCTTCCTCCGGGTGCTCCAGTTTAGAACAAAGAACAATACAGCACAGGAACAGGCCCTTCGGCCCTTCAAGCCTGTGCCGACCATGGTACATGCCTAAACAAAACCGTCTGCACTTACGGAGTCCGTATCCTTCCATTCCCACCCTGTTCATGTATTTGTCCAGATGCCCCTTAAATGCATCTGGACATCCTGCTCCCACCACCTCCACAGGCAGCCCATTCCAGATATTTACCTGCCTCTGTGTAAAAAAAACTTGCCTCGCACACCTGTTCTAAACTTTTCCCCATGCACTTTAAACCCATGTCCCCTAGTACTTGACTCTCAAACCCTAGGAAAGAGCATCTGACTATCCACTCTGTCCATGCCACTCATAATCTTGTGGACATCTATCAGGTCGCCTCTCAACCTCTGTCGTTCCAGTGAGAACAGACTGAGTTTAATAAACCTCTCCTCATAGCTAATGCCCTCCATACCAGGCAACATTCTAATAAACCACTTCTGTACCCTCTCCAAAGTGTCCACATCCTTCTGGTAGTGTGGCAACCAGAATTGTACACAATATTCCAAATGAGACCTAACTAAGGTCCTGCACAGCCGCAACATGAGATGCCAATTTTTATATTCAATGCCCTGACCGCTGAAGGCCAGCATGCCATATGCCTTCTTGATCACCTTATCCACATGCGTTGCCACTTTCCGTGATCGGTGGACATGCACGCCCAGATCTCGCTGCCTGTCAGTACTCGCAAGAGTACTACCATTTATTGTGTAATTCCTACATGCATTGGACCATGTCCGGATTAAACTCCATCTGTCATTTCTCCACCCAAGACTCCAACCAGTTTATATCCTGCTGTATCCTCTGGCAATCCTCTTCACTATCCGCAACTCCACCAATTTTTATGTCGTCTGCGAACTTACTAATCAGACCCGCTGCATTTTCTTCCAAATCATTCATATACACCATGAATAACAAAGGCCCCAGAACTGATCCCTGTGGAGCGCTGCGAGTCACAGCCTTCCATTCAGCAAATCACCCTTCTATTGCCACCCTCTGTCTTCTGTGCCCAAGTACCTTCTGTGCCCAAGCCAGTTCTGTATCCAACTTGCCAGCTCTCATCACAGTCCAAAGATGTGTGGGTTTGCTGGACTGGCCATGCTACAATTTCCCCTTAAGTGTGCAAAGACGTGTAAGTTAGATGGGGTTACGGGATGGGGTGGGGGAGTGGTCCTAGGTAGGATACTCTTTCAGGGGGTTGGTGCAGACTTGATGGGCCGAATGGCTCCTTCTGCACTATAGGGATTCTGTGGTTAATAACATTTTAACTGTGACCATTATTTTAAAGCATTGTCAAGGGCATTACGGCGGCGCAATGGTTAGCATTGCTATCTACGACGCTGATGGCCCGGGTTACCGGGGCTGGTTTAGCACAGGGTTAAATAGCTGGCTTTTAAAGCAGACCAAGGCAGGCCAGCAGCGCGGATTCAATTCCCGTACCAGCCTCCCCAAACAGGCGCCGGAATGTGGCGACTCGGGGCTTTTCATGGTAACTTCATTTGAACCCAACTTGCGAAAATAAGCAATTTTCATTTCATTTCATTTTCATTTCGATCCCAGTCACTGTCCATGTGGAGTTTGCACATTCTCCCCGTGTTTGCGTGGGTTTCGCCCCACAACACAAAGATGTTGCAGGATAGGTGGATTGGCCATGCTAAATTGCCCCTATATTGGAAAGAAGTAATTGCGTACTCTAAATTTAATTTTTTTTTAAAGCACTATCAACAGATACATTAATTATCTTTTTAAAAATATATATTTTATTAAAATTTTTCAAACAAAAATGTTTCCGTTTTTACAACTCAACAAGGGATTATACATTAACTGGTAAATAACATTATTTAAATAATATAGTGAACTAACAACAACAACTTTAAAAAAAGAAGAAAAGACAAATAGCAAAACACACAAAATAGTGCTCCCCCTCCCCCCTGGGTTGCTGCTGCTGTCATTTCTATCTTTTCATTATCGTTCCACGAGATAGTAAAGGAACGGTTGCCACCGCCTGGAGAACCCCTGAGCCGATCCTCTCAACGCAAATTTTATTCGTTCCAATCTTATGAACCCTGCCATGTCGTTTATCCAGGCCTCCACGCCTGGGGGTTTCGCTTCCTTCCACATGAGTAGAATCCTACGCCGGGCTACTAGGGACGCAAAGGCCAAAATATCGGCCTCTTTCGCCTCCTGCACTCCCGGCTCTTCCGCAACCCCAAATATAGCTAACCCCCAGCCTGGCTTGACCCGGACCTTCACCACCTTTGAAATTACCCTTGCCACGCCCCCCCAGAACTCATGCAGTGCCGGACACGACCAGAACATGTGTGTGTGGTTCGCAGAGCTTCCTGAGCACCTCCCACACCTGTCCTCCACCCCGAAAAACCTGCTCAGTCTTGCTCCCGTCATATGTGCTCTATGTAGAACCTTAAATTGAATCAGGCAAAGCCTGGCACATGAGGACGAGGAATTTACCCTACTTAGGGAGTCCGCCCATAGCCCCTCCTCAATCTCTTCCCCCAGCTCTTCTTCCCATTTTTCCTTCAGCTCCTCTATCATCGCCTCCCCCTCGTCCCTCATCTCCCGGTATATTTCAGACACTTTGCCCTCTCCGACCCATACCCTAGAAATCACTCTATCTTGGATCCCCTGTGTCGGGAGCTGCAGAAATTTCCTCACCTGTTGCCCGCAAATGCCCTCACTTGCATATACCGGAAGGCGTTCCCCGGGGGCAACTTATATTTTCCTTCTAGCGCTCCCAGACTTGCAAACGTCCCGTCTATAAACAGGTCCCTCAGCTTCCTAATTCCTGCTCGTTGCCAACACTGGAACTCCCCATCCATCCTCCCTGGGACAAACCTGTGGTTATTTCTTATCGGGGACCACACCGAGGCACCTCCACTGCCCCCAGATCCTCAAGGTTGCCACCACCACTGGGTTTGTGGTATACCTTTTCGGGGAGAACGGCAGCGGCGCTGTCACCAGCGCTTTTAGGCTCGTTCCCTTACAGGACGCCATCTCCAGCTTCTTCCACGCTGCTCCCTCTTCCTCCCTCATCCACTTACAGACCATCGACTCATTGGCGGCCCAGTAGTAGTCGCTCAAACTCGGCAGCGCCTGTCCCCCTCTGTCCCTACTACGCTGCAGGAACCCCCTCTTTACTCTCGGGGTCTTTCCTGCCCACACACAGCTCGTAATGCTCCTGTCTATTTTTTTTAAAAAGGCCTTTGTGATCAGAATGGGGAGGCAATGAAACACGAAAAAAACCTCGGGAGGACCACCATTTTAACTGCCTGCACTCTGCCCGCCAGTGATAGCGGCACCATATCCCACCTCTTAAAGTCCTCCTCCATCTGCTCCACCAGTCGCGTCAGGTTAAGTCTATGCAGGGTTCCCCAGTTCCTGGCCACCTGGATCCCCAGGTATCGGAAGTTCCTTTCCACTCTCCTCAGCGGCAGAGCATCTATCCCCCTTCCCTGTTCCCCGGGGTGCATTACAAAAAGCTCGCTCTTCCCCATATTTAGTTTGTATCCTGAGAACTCTCCAAACTCCCTAGGTATCTGCATTACTTCTGGCATCCCCTCTACCGGGTCCGCAATTTATAGCAGTCGATCATCTGCGTAGAGCGACACTCCGTGCTCCTCTCCCCCTCTAAGCACCCCCCTCCACTTCTTAGAATCCCTCAGCGCTATGGCCAGTGGTTCAATTGCCAACGCGAACAGTAACGGGGACAGGGGACACCCTTGTCTTGTACCCCTATGTAGCCGAAAATACCCCGATCTTTGCCGGTTTGTGACTAAGCTTGCCACCGGGGCCCCATATAAGAGTCTGACCCATCTAATAAACCCCTCACCGAACCTAAACCTCTTCAGCACCCCCCACAGATAGTCCCACTCCACCCGATCGAATGCCTTCTCTGCATCCATCGCCGCCACTACCTCTGCCTCCCCCTCCGGTGGGGGCGTCATCATCACCCCCAGCAACCTTCGTACATTAACGTTCAGTTGTCTCCCCTTTACAAACCCTGTCTGGTCGTCATGCACCACCCCTGGGACGCAATCCTCTATCCTTGTCGCCATCACTTTTGCCAGCAGTTTGGCATCTACATTTAGGAGTGAGATAGGCCTGTATGACCCGCATTGAAGCGGGTCTTTATCTCGTTTCAGGATTAGCGATATCGTTGCCTCCGACATTGTCGGGGGTAGTATCCCCCTTTCCTTAGCCTCATTTAAGGTTCTCGCCAAGAGCGGGGCCAACAGATCCATATACTTCCTGTAGAATTCCACCGGAAACCCATCTGGTCCCAGGGCCATCCCTGCCTGCATGTTCCCCAGTCCTTTAATCACCTCATCCACCTCGATTGGCGCCCCCAGACCTGCCACCTCCTGTCCCTTCACCTTCGGGAACCTTAGCTGGTCCAGAAAGTGTAACATTCCTTCTTTTCCCCCCGGGGGTTGGGACTTATATAGCCTCTCATAAAAGGTCTTGAACACCTCGTTCACTTTCCCTGCTCTCTGCTCCATATTTCCCGTTTCGTCCCTAACTCCCCTGATCTCTCTCGCCGCCATCCTCTTCCGAAGTTGGTGGGCCAACTGCCGGCTCGCCTTTTCCCCATACTCATATTGCATCCCCTGTGCCTTCCTCCACTGTGCCTCTGCCTTTCCCGTGGTCAGCAGGTCAAACTCAGTCTGTAGTCTTCGTCTTTCTCTGTATAGCCCTTCGTCTGGGGCCTCCGCATATTTTTTATCCACCCTCAAAATTTCCCCCACTAATCTCTCTCTTTCTTTGCCCTCTTGTTTCCCCTTGTGGGCTCTGATGGATATCAGCTCTCCTCTAACCACCACCTTCAGCGCTTCCCATACTACCCCCACCTGAACCTCCCCATCGTCGTTGACCTCCAGGTATCGCTCAATACACCCCCTCACCCTTCCGTAGACCCCCTCGTCCGCCAGTAGTCCCATCTCTAGTCGCCAGAGTGGGCGCTGCTCCCTTTCCTCTCCTAGTTCCAAATCCACCCAATGCGGGGCGTAGTCTGAAACGGCTATGGCCGAGTACTCCGTTCCTGCCACTTTCGGGATCAGTGCCCTTCCCAAAACGAAAAAGTCTATCCGGGAGTATACCTTATGGACGTGGGAGAAGAAGGAGAACTCTTTCGCCATCGGCTTGGCGAATCTCCACGGATCCACTCCCCCCATTTGTTCCATAAATCCCTTAAGCACCTTGGCCGCTGCCGGCCTTCTCCCGGTCCTGGATCTGGACCGGTCTAGCCCTGGATCCAGCACTGTGTTAAAATCCCCCCCCATTACCAAGCTTCCCACCTCCAGGTCCGGGATACGTCCCAGCATTCGCTTCATGAATCCCGCGTCATCCCAGTTCGGGGCATATACATTCACCAGCACAACCGCCTCTCCCTGCAGTCTGCCACTCGCCATCACATATCTGCCCCCACTGTCCACCGCTATATTCTTAGCCTCGAATGATACACGTTTCCCCACCAATATTGCCACCCCTCTGTTTTTCGCGTCCAACCCTGAGTGGAATACCTGTCCCACCCATTCTTTTCTTAATCTAACCTGATCCGCCACCTTCAGGTGCGTCTCCTGGAGCATGACTACGTCCGCCTTCAGTCTCTTTAAGTGCGCAAACACCCGTGCCCTCTTAGTCGGCCCATTTAAGCCTCTCTCATTCCACGTGATCAGCCGGATTGGGGAGCCATTCACCCCCCCCCCTCGTCGACTAGCCATCCCCTTTTTTAGGCCATCTCCCCATCCAGGTCCCGCGCACCCGTCCGTCCCCCAGGCAGCGCCTTCCCGCCCCGGTCACCTCATCTCTTACCAGCTCCCCCTTACCCTCAGCAGCAGCAACCCAGTTAATCCCGCCCCGCCCCGCCCCGCCCGCTAGATCCCCCTCTAGCTTGGTTACTCCCCCCATATTGCTTCCGGAAGTCAGCTAACTCTGGCTGACCTTGGCTTCCCCCGTTCACTCTTTGACCTCCCTGCGTGTGGGGCTCCCTTCCTTCCTGCGCCCGTTTTCCCGCTATAATTTCCATTGCGCGGGAAAATACCTGCGCTTTCCTCTCGGCCCCGCCCCCTATGGCGCAGTTCCCTCATTCCCCTTCCCTGTCCCTTTTTCCACCGGCGCCCACATTTCTTCGTGTCCCCCCCATCGGGGGGAGAGAAATTCCCCGTCCAACATTGCTGTACAATAGCGCTCCCCTTTCCCCACTTTACATTCCTGTATCACCACCTCGCTGCTTCTCTCCAAACATCAAACTCTCAAATCTAGTCCAGTTTCTCTTCTTGGATGAATGTCCATGCCTCATCCGCCGTCTCGAAGTAGTGGTGCTTGCCCTGATGCGTGACCCACAATTGCGCCGGCTGCAGCATCCCAAATTTTATTTTCTCCCTATGGAGCACTGCCTTGGCCCGGTTAAAGCTCACCCTCCTTCTCGCCACCTCCGCACTCCAGTCCTGATACACCCGTATCACCGCATTCTCCCATTTGCTACTCCGTGCCTTCTTGGCCCAGCTCAGGACCATCTCTCTGTCCATGTAGCGATGGAACTTCACCACTATTGCTCTTGGTGTTTCACCTGCTTTTGGTCTTCTCACAAGGACCCAGTACGCTCCCTCCACTTCCAGGGGCCCCGGTGGGGCCTCAGCTCCCATTAGCGTGTGGAGTATCGTGCTCACATACGCCCCAACATCAGCTCCCTCTGCTCCTTCGGGGAGACCTAGAATCCATAGGTTTTTCCTCCTCGAGCTGTTCTCCAGGGCTTCCAGCCTTTCTATGCCCCTCTTGTGTTGTGCCTCGTGTGTCTCGTTTTTGCCACCAGGCCCTGTATCTCATCTTCATTCTCGGCTGCCTTTGCCTTCACTCCACGGAGCTCCATCGCCTGGACCTTTTGTGTTTCCTTCAGTCCCTCGATTGCCAGTAGCATGCGGCGCCAGCACCTCTTTCTTAAGCTCCTCCACACATCGTCGGAGAAACTCCTGCTGGTCCGGGCCCCATACCATCTGGGCTCCATCCGCCGCCATCTTGCTTCTCCCTTCTCTTCTCTGTCGCTGCTCCAAAGGATCCTTCGCAATCTGACCCCTACCGCCGCTCCTTTCCATACACACCCGGGGGGACTCCTTCCTTCGTCACCCCACACTGGGTTAGGTCGGAAAAAAATTCCTTTGGGGCTCCCGATAAGAGCCCAAAAGTCCGTTAGAACGGGAGCTGCCGAAACGTGCGGCATAACAGTGCATCGCCGCAACCGGAAGTCTCATTAAATATCTTTTTTAATACTGTAAATAGTACCTGGCAAGTTTCCAGAGAACTGATGTCCGATTTCGAAAATCGTTGCAATATTACGTTTTTTCAAATTGTAATATTGGTTCCCTTTCTGTTTTATATGCAATTGTATATGCTTTGTAAATTGAAATATTGCCAGGTACAGGTCAATATGTATTGGGACTTAAATATTCTGTGCACTGACTGCATGACCAAACTGTAACCAGGTTTGCAAAGCAAGTGTTTTTCTATTACTTCAACTTGAGTCACTCAATGAGTTAGCCACATATTTGCACACGCTGGCTAATATCTGTGACTTAACGTATTTAACCGTATTTAGAATTGGAAGAAATCTATCATCATAAAACAGTAACTAGTGGGGAGTTTTTGTATGAAGAAAGTTCAAGGGCAGATCATTTTTTTTTCTGTAAGCTATACGAGCGAGAATCCTAGTTCCAGTCAACATCATGAAAAGTGTAAGTGATGAGGATGGGGTCAGTGATAACCCAACAAAAAAATGGGTTTTTACAACAATTCAGTTGGTCCAGATTTATTTCATTAACCAAATTTGAATTCCTCAGCTGTAATGGGATTTGAACTTGTGTCTTTAGATCAGTGTGCTGTAGAAACTGCCTTTTGAAATAGACAGGCAAATGTGTTGGGGATGCATGTAAGTTTGATGCCATTTTCTGTAGTTATGGGGGAAATTAATGATCAAGAGCAGCGACAATGAGCATGGTATGCCTCAAAGGACTTGGTTCTTGTGGAAGCATGGGTTTTATAATTTTTAGGATATTCGTAGATCATAAAATTTTACAGTGCAGAAGGAGGACATTCGGCCCATCGAGTCTGCACCGGCTCTTTGCAAGAGCACCCCACTTAAGCCCACACCTCCACCCTATCCGCGTAATCCAATTACCCCACCTAACCTTTTTGGATACCAAGGGTAATTTAGCATGACCAATCCACCTAACCTGCACATCTTTGAACTGTGGGAGGAAACCGGAGCACCCGGAGGAAACCCACGCAGACACGGAGAGAATGTGCAAACTCCGCAGACAGTGACCCAAGCAGGGAATCGAACTTGGGACCCTGGAGCTGTGAAGCAACAGTGCTAATCACTGTGCTACCGTGCTGCCTGGACCAGACCCCAACTTTTGTTAGGACACCGGACAGGAACCCTAAACAATTTTTCTGGTTTGTAAAACTGAGGAAAGGATACTTCACCCCAGGAGTGATGACTCTGACCAATAGGTATCTTTTATGTTAAAACAAACTTTAATTAAATACAGAATTAACCCCTTTAACATCAAAGAAATAGCTTTACAATGACCAGTCAAACGGTTCTTAAATAAAAGGGAATACTTGGTAACTTACTATTTACACCTGTCACTAATACAATTAAATAACCTGATACTGTTCAAATGACACCTATAACTAAAGTTAATACAACAGATTTACTTGAGATGCTCTGTGTAGATACTTTTCGAGTCTACTTCCGTCTTGACAGACTCAAATCTGATGGCAAACTGCTATTCAACTTAAAATAATCTAGTAGACTGCAAAACTACGGACACACCTGACTGCCCACATTAATTACATCCCTTTAGGTTCCATGACCTGTGTCGCTGGGACTAAATATCACTTCCCCCATAAATTGTCTAGACTCCAGGGAATCTCCAGCAATCAAAACACAATTCCATTAGCCCTTCATCTGTAACCAAGTAAGTGGTTGGAATCAATAATTCCTTCGCCTTTTACGACTCTTTAATTGCAATTTTAGCAGATGCACCTTTTTTCGGTACCTGAACCTAGGTTCTTTAAAAAAAATACAAAAACAAATATATACCTTAACCCAAAACATTACTGCAGCAGACATAAAATATATAACAATTTCTACATTCATCACATAATTTGGTTTTGGATTTGTTTTCTTGTCATTTGTACCAAGATACAGTGAAAAGAATTGTTCTGCGTACTGTCCAGACAGATCATGCCATACATGAAAAAAAATAGGACGTGCATAAATACACAATGTAAATACATAAGCACAGGCAACGGGTGAGCATAGGGAGTGCAATCATACTCAATAGAGAAGATGTGTGAAGAGATCAGTTCAGTCCATAAGAGTCATTCAGTAGTCTGGTAACAGTGAGGAAGAAGCTGTTTTTAACCTGTTAGTGTGTGTTGTATCTCCTGCCCGATGGAAGAGGTCGGAAGAGAGAATAACCCGGGTGGGAGGGGTCTTTGATTTATGCTGCCCACTTTCCCAAGCTAGCAGGAGGTGTCGGCAGAGTCAATGGATGGGAGGCGGGTTCGTGTGATGGACTGGGCTGTGTTCACAACTCTCTGAAGTTTCATACGGTGAAGTATTGCGCTGGTCAAGGAGACACAGCCTGAGTGAGTGAGACACAGACAGAGTGAGAATTTGGTAATTTGGTGCAGTGAGGTAACCAGGAAAGGTAAGTGGTTAATCTAATTGGGCTGTTTTTCAGTTAAAAGTGCAATGTAGATTAGTGTCTGATTGGCTGAAGCTGCCCCCACCCTAATTGCTGAGAGGCAGTTATCTGGCAGTCACCTGAGGCCTGTTAAGGGGCACAAAGGTACACATTGTATTCTTCTCTTTGAAGTTTTAGTGGGAGTCATCCTAAAGTCTGTATAAAAGACAGACAGAAAGCGGACGTAGTAAGCCTTGCGCTGGTCAAGGAGACACAGCCTGAGTGAGTGAGACACAGACGGAGTGAGAATTTGGTAATTTGGTGCAGTGAGGTAATTTGGTGAAGAGTGGGAGAAGGTGCTTTTCCCCCCGACTGTTTTGTTCTCTTTCTTCGGACCTAATTTTGGGAGCCTTTCGGAGGAGGAGGAGCAGTCTCTGTGAGTATAAAAGCCTAACGGTAACTTCCTGTTTTCCAGGGTTTTTTTTCCAAACGTGACGTCCGAGGGAAGCTGTGATTTGATTGGTTGATAGCAAATCTGCCCCAAATTTTTTTTAAAAACACAGCTAAACTCGTAAACTTAAATTAAACTAATTAATTAATTAGTGATGGCTGGTCAGGTGATGTGCTTGAGCTGCTTGATGTGGGTGCTGGCAGATCCCATTGTGAGCTGCAGCGACCACATCTGCAGTAAGTGTTGGCTGCTCGAAGAGCTCCGGCTCAGAGTTGATGAGCTGGAGTCTGAGCTTCAAACACTGAGGCACATCCGGGAGGGGGAGACTTACCTGGACACTGTGTTTCAGGAGGCAGTCACACCTGTCAGAGTAAGTAGTTTAAATCCTGCCAGTGGCCAGGGACAGCAGGGTGTGACTGCAAGTCAGGCAGGTAAAGGGAACCAGCAGTCAGGAACTCAGGAGCCTCAGCCCTTGACCCTGTCCAACAGGTATGAGGCACTTGCTCCCTGTGTGGATGGCGAACTGGGCTGCAGGAAGGATGAGTCAGCTGACCAAGGACTCATGGTTCAGCAGGCCATTCAAGGGGAGGGAGTAAATAGGCAAGTTGTAGTTGTAGGGGATTCTATTATCGGGGGATAGATAGTATCCTTTGTGAGCAGGATAAAGAGTCCCGCATGGTATGTTGCCTGCCCGGTGCTAGGGTGTGGGCCATCTCAGACCGGCTTGAAAGGATACTGGAGAGGGAGGGGGAGGATCCAGTTGTTGTGGTCCATGTCGGTACCAACAACATAGGCAAGTCTAGGAAAGAGGACCTGTTTAGAGATTATAAAGAGCTAGGATTCAAATTTAAAAAACAGGTCCTCCAGGGTCATAATCTCCGGATTACTGCCCGAGCCACGTGCAAATTGGCACAGGGAGGCAAGAATAAGGGAAGTTAACACGTGGCTGAAAGAGTGGTGTGGGAAAGAGGGGTTCCTTTTCATGGGACACTGGCATCAGTTTTGGGACAGGGGGGACCTATACCGTTGGGATCGTCTCCACCTGAACCGAGCTGGGACCAGTGTTCTGGCGAAAAGAGTAAATAGGGTGGTCAATAGGATTTTAAACTAGAAATTGGGGGGGGAAGGGAAAGTCAGGGAACCAAGAGGTGAAGTAATCAGTGGGAAGCGTAGCTGCTTAGGAATACAAAAAAGCACGAAAAGACAAAACTCAGGAGAGCTTACGATAGTCCCCATCCCACAAAATATGACAGTGTATGGAAAGGCTCAGTAAACCAAGGTCCACCACACTAAGAAAACAAAAACGGACGGTCAATCGAGAATTAAAGGTGCTATATTTAAATGCGCGCAGTGTACGGAACAAGGTAGATGAGCTTGTGGCCCAGATTGTGACTGGCAGGTATGATGTGGTAGGCATCACAGAGACATGGTTGCAGGGGGTTCATGACTGGCATTTAAACATCCAGGGATTCACAACCTATCGAAAAGACAGAGAGGTGGGCAGAGGGGGCGGGGTTGCCTTGTTAATTAGGAATGAAATTAAATCAATAGCACTGAACGACATAGGGTCAGATGATGTGGCGTCTGTGTGGGTAGAGTTGAGGAACCACAAAGGCAAAAAAACCATAATGGGAGTTATGTACAGGCCTCCTAACAGTGGTCAGGACCAGGGGCACAAAATGCACCACGAAATAGAAAGTGTATGTCAGAAAGGCAAGGTCACAGTGATCATGGGAGACTTCAATATGCAGGTGGACTGGGTAAATAATGCTGCCAGTGGACCCAAGGAAAGGGAATTCATTGAATGTTTGCAGGAGGGCTTTTTGGAACAGCTTGTGATGGAGCCCACGAGGCAACAGGCCATTCTGGACTGAGTGTTATGTAATGAGCCAGACTTGATTAAAGATCTTAACGTAAGGGAACACTTAGGAGGCAGTGATCATAATATGGTAGAATTCAATCTCCAATTTGAAAGAAAGAAGGTAGAATCAGATGTCAAGGTGTTACAGTTAAATAAAGATAACTACAGGGGCATGAGGGAGGAACTGACGAAAATCGACTGGGAGCAGAGCCTAGTGAGAAAGACAGTAGAACAGCAATGGCAGGAGTTTCTGGTAGTAATTGAGGACACAGTACAGAGGTTCATCCCAAAGAAAAGAAAGGTTATCAGAGGGGGGATTAGGGAGCCATGGCTGACAAAGGAAGTTAGGGAATGCATCAAAGCAAAAGAGAAAGCCTATAATGTGGCAAAGAGTAGTGGGAAGTCAGAAGATTGGGAAGGCTACAAAAACAAACAGAGGATAACAAAGAGAGAAATAAGGAAAGGGAGGATCAATTATGAAGGTAGGCTAGCCAGTAACATTAGGAATAATAGTAAAAGTTTCTTTAAATACATTAAAAACAAACGGGAGACAAAAGTAGACACTGGGCCGCTCCAAAATGACGCTGGTAATCTAGTGATGGGAGACGAGGAAATAGCTGAGGAACTAGATAAGTACTTTGCGTCAGTCTTCACAGTACAAGACATGAGTAATATCCCAACAATTCAGGAGAGTCAGGGGGCAGAGTTGAATATGGTAGCCATCACAAAGGAGACAGTGCTAGAGAAACTAAGAGGTCTAAAAATTGATAAATCTCCAGGACCAGATGGGCTGCATCCTAGAGTTCTAAAGGAGATAGCTGAAGAAATAGTGGAGGCGTTAGTTATGATCTTTCAAAAGTCACTGGAGTCAGGGAAAGTCCCAGAGGATTGGAAAATCGCTGTTGTAACCCCCCTGTTCAAGAAGGGAACAAGAATGTTCTAGAATCCATCGTTAAGGATGAGGTTTCTAAATTCTTGGAAGTGCAGGGTCGGGATTAGGACAAGTCAGCATGGATTTAGTAAGGGGATAAGGGGAGGTCGTGCCTGACAAATCTGTTCGAGTTCTTTGAAGAGATAACAAATAGGTTAGACCAAGGAGAGCCAATGGATGTTATCTATCTTGACTTCCAAAAGGCCTTTGATACGGTGCCTCATGGGAGACTGCTGAGTAAAATAAGGGCCCATGGAATTCGAGGCAAGGTACTAACATGGATTGACGATTGGCTGTCAGGCAGAAGGCAGAGAGTTGGGATAAAAGGTTCTTTTTCCGAATGGCAACCGGTGACGAGTGGTGTCCCGCAGGGTTCAGTGTTGGGGCCACAGCTGTTCTCTTTATATATTAACGATCTAGATGACGGGACTGGGGGCATTCTGGCTAAGTTTGCCGATGATACAAAGATAGGTGGAGGGGCAGGTAGTATGGAGGAGGTGGGGAGGCTGCAGAAAGATTTAGACAGTTTAGGAGAGTGGTCCAAGAAATGGCTGATGAAATTCAACGTGGGCAAGTGCAAGGTCTTGCACTTTGGAAAAAAGAATAGAGGCATGGACTATTTTCTAAACGGTGACAAAATTCATAATGCTGAAGTGCAAAGGGACTTGGGAGTCCTAGTCCAGGATTCTCTAAAGGTAAACTTGCAGGTTGAGTCCGTAATTAAGGAAGCAAATCCAATGTTGTCATTTATCTCAAGAGGCTTGGAATATAAAAGCAGGGATGTACTTCTGAAGCTTTATAAAGCATTAGTTAGGCCCCATTTAGAATACTGTGCGCCATTTTGGGCCCCACACCTCAGGAAGGACATACTGGCACTGGAGCGGGTCCAGCGGAGATTCACACGGATGATCCCAGGAATGGTACGCCTAACATACGATGAACGTCTGATGATCCTGGGATTATATTCATTGGAGTTTAGGAGGTTGAGGGGAGATCTAATAGAAACTTACAAGATAATGAATGGCTTAGATAGGGTGGATGTAGGGAAGTTGTTTCCATTAACAGGGGAGACTAGGACCCGGGGGCACAGCCTTAGAATAAAAGGGAGTCACTTTAGAACAGAGATGAGGAGAAATTTCTTCAGCCAGAGAGTGGTGGGTCTGTGGAATTCATTGCCACAGAGGGCGGTGGAGGCCGGGACGTTGAGTGTCTTTAAGACAGAAGTTGATAAATTCTTGATTTCTCGAGGAATTAAGGGCGATGGAGAGAGAGCGGGTAAATGGAGTTGAAATCAGCCATGATTGAATGGTGGAGTGGACTCGATGGGCCGAATGGCCTTACCTCCGCTCCTATATCTTATGGTCTTAGGCCGAGCGGTTGCCGTACGAGGCTGAGATGCAGCCAGATAGGATGCTTTCTGTGGTGCATCTGTAAAAAAAATATTGCTTTCCTTGTGCAGGTCTGTCACCTTTTTCTGCGTTTTCTTAGTGCTGTTATAACTGAGATTTATTTTTACTTTTATTCCTTACTCTGATTCTTAATTTGAATCTGACTTCAAACCCTCTGTAACCTCAAAGTAAATATTAGAATATGGTGATTTCACATCCTTAAGGGCACAAAGGCTCTGATTAGAAATTGAATAGTTCATCGATTAGCTTGTTTTTGCAGGGACTAAATTAAATATTTTTTTTGTTCGGGATGTAGCTTGGTGTTGGATATGCATGTGCCTATTTTATTATCTTAAGCCAAAGTACATCATATTGGGCAGCACGGTAGCACAAGTGGCTAGTTCACAGTGCAGGGTCCCAGGTTCCATTCCCCACTGAGACGCTGTCTGTGTAGAGTCTGCACGTTCTCCCCGTATCTGCGTGGGTTTCCTCCGGGTGCTCCGGTTTCCTCCCATAGTCCAAAGACGTGCAAGTTAGGTGGATTGGCCATGCTGAATTGCCCTTAGTGTCTAAAAAAAAAAAGGGGGTTATTGGGTTCCGGGGATAGGGTGGAAGTGAGGGCTTAAGTGGGTCGGTGCAGATCCGATGGGCCTAATGGCCTCCTTCCGCACTGTATGTTCTATGTTAATATTATTCTCCTACTTTGTGAAATGCACAGCCGAGATCTCCCTGACATTCCTAGCTCCTTTCCTGCAATTGCAGACATAACTCCGAACTCTTCTCGCTTGAATATGCCTTTGACCTTTCTTCCAACCCCTTTACCCAACTCTACTAATTTTCATTTTTGCTTAACAACCACCGTTTTGTCCTCTTTTTTTTTAAAGTATTTTCTTGCTGCAGTGAAGAGCACAACAGCAAGGCAATGTATTAGTTTTCTATAACATCTGTAAAACCTCCCCTATATTTACAGAAATCTAACAAGTGAAGCATAGTATTGGTATATCGTACAATTTATGTTCATGTAACTTAATACTTTTATGTTTTAAAAAAAGTACTTCCATACTGTCAAAGTGGAAAAGCATAGTCTGTTCTTCAGATCAAAAGAAATTTTATATTCTTGAGAATGAAATAACGATAAACAAACCAATGGGGACAAGAGAATAGCTCACAGGATCCGCAAGTTGAATCTCACGACTGAATAAGCTGAGTTAATTTGTTTTGTCTTCTTTCTATCACCTTCTCAAAAATTCTAACCTTTGCCAGAAATAACAAAAAGAAACCTGTGATTGTATATGTTTATTTTATCAAATTGAAGCAGTGATTTGGACCTGTATTGTTTTAAGTTAGTAGCTGCTATTAAGCTTGGCCATCTTTTTGGCATTTGATGTTATGAGGATTGAGAACAATACATGCGGAAAGATATGTTCTTAAATTGAATATTTGCGTTTGAGCACACCTAACAAAATCAAACGGAGTCTTCCCACTAGAGATACTCTTGTCTTAAAAATAATTTTAACATAAATGTGCACTGCTTTCTGTTGATTTTTGTTTTGCAAACTAGTGCCAGTGACATCACTGAGGACTCTTGCTCAGAAAATGTAAGTGAACTAAATTTGGGAATAGTGAATGTGGTAACTACTTGGTTAACAACCAGATCTGGTAATGTTCATCCACCATATTGGGCTGGTTTAGCTCAGTGGGCTAGACAGCTGGTTTCTGATGCAGAACAAGGCCAGCAGCACGGGTTCAATTCCCGTACTAGCTTACCCGAACAGACACCTAGGGGCTTTTCACAGTAGCTTCATACTTATGACAATAAAAGATCATTATTATTATTGTTATATAAAACCAGATGAAAACTTCAGCAAGGCACCAGGGAAAATACCATTAACTAGTTTGCAAAATAATTTAAAAATCGCAAAATAAAAGTGAGATGTCTGCATGATAAAATGTTTATATATTAGACAGAGATGCAGCATGTATGTTTAAAGTTTCAATAAAGACAGAAAATCAATTTTCGAACTCGGGTTTGCATCTTTACCCCCATCTATCAGATGTTGTAAAATCAGTGATCAACAATTGCACCATGGACTGCAGCAGTTCAAGAGGCCAGCTCATCACCTCCTCGAGCAATTAGGGATGGGCAATGAATGCTATCCTAGCCAACAAAGCCCACATCCGTTGAATGAATGAAAGAAAATCACATTTGTAGCCACATGTTTTTTTGTATGGTCATGGAATGTGTATGTCACTGGCTGGGCCAGCACTGATTGCCCATATTGAGGGCAATTTTTAAAAATAAATTTAGAGTACTCAATTCATTTTTTCTAATTAAGGGACAATTTAGCGTGGCCAATCCACCTACCCTGCACATCTTCGGGTTGTGGAGGCGGAATTCAAGCAAACACTGGGAGAATGTGCAAACTCCACACGGACAGTGACCCAGAGCCGGGATCGAACCTGTGACTTTGGCGCTGTGAGGCAGCAGTGCTAACCAATGTGCCACTGTGCTGCCCTCATATTGAGGGCAATGAAGAGTCAATCACATTGCTGTGGATCTGGAGTCACATGCAGGCCACACCAGGTAAAGATGGCAGATTTCCTTTCCCTAAAGGATATTAGTGAACCAGATGGGTTTTTATGCCAATCAACAATGGTTTCATGCTCATCATTAGAATTTTAATTCCAGATTTTTTAAAATTGAATTCAAATTTCACCACCTGCCATGGTGGGATTTGAACCCGGGCCCCCATAGCATTACCCTAGGTCTCTGGATTTCTAGTCCAGTGACAATACCAAAACGCCACTACCTCCCCAGCTTATCCCCCTTTTTGTACCATTATCATCAATCCAAGAGATCAATTCTAGTTCAGAGGAGAAGAGGAGAGCACGCCAACAGCAGCACCAGCCATACGTTAAAAACAAGCTTGCAATATGGTGAAGTTACAGCACAGACCAAATGCCATGCCATCGCACAACCAACGGATCAGATTAAAACTCTGCAGTTTTGCTAAATCCAGCCATGAATGGCGGTGGTTACTTAAACAACTAACTGGAAGAGGCTCCTCCACAAAGATCTCCACCCTCAATGATGGGATAAGCCAGCAAAAGACAAAGCTGAAGCAATTGAAACCAGTTTCAGCTAGTGGTGCGAATGGACGATCCATCTCAGCCTCCTGCTAAGGTCCTAGGCACCACAGACAGCAGTCTTCAGCCAATTCAAATGACATCAAGAAATGACTGAAGGATACAGCTCAGGCTGTGAGCCCTAACAACATCCTGGCCGTAACACTTATGCCACTAGCCAAATTGATCCAGTCAAGCTAGAATACTGGCATTTACTGATCAATGTGGAAAATTGCCCAGGAATGTTGTATCCACAAAAAGCAAGACAATCCAATCCAGCCAATTACCACCTCAGCAGTATACTCGATCGTCAGCAAAGTGATGGAAGGTGTTGTCAACAGTGCCACAAAGCCCAGCAATAACCTGTCCACAATGCTCAGTTTGAGTTCCAGCAGGGCTACTCTGTTCCTGACCTTATTACAACCTTGGTCCAAACAGGGAAAAAAGAGCTGAACTCATGAGGTGAGAATGAATGCTCTTGACACCAAGGCAGTATTTGGCACAGTCCTAGCAAAAATTGAAGTTGATGGGAATTGAGGGAAAACTATCCTCTTGTTGGGATTACTCCCAGCACATAGGAAGATGGTTGTTTGGAGGATAACCATCTCCGCCTCAGACCGTTGGTGCAGGAGTTTCTCAAGGTCCTCGGCCAAACCATCTTCAGCTCTTTCATCAATGACTACCCCTTATCCAAAACTATCCAAAATTGGCGTCCCATCTATCATCTTCAACGTTCGCTCCCTTCACCACCAATGCACAGTACAGCAGTGAATACCATCCACAAGATGCATTGCAGCAATTCGCTCCTTCGACAGCACCTTCAAACGCCATGACCTCTACCAACTAGAAGGACCAGGGCAGCAGATGCATAGGAACACCACCACCTGCAAATTCCTTTCCAGACCTCTCACCATCCTATCTTGGAACTATAATGTCGTTCCTCCACTGTTCCGGGGTCAAAATCCTGGAACACAAACTAACAGCACTGTGAGTATGTCTACATCAGATGGGCTGCAGTGGCTAAAAAAGAAGGCTCCCCACCACCTTCTCTCGGGCCGTTGAGGCTGGGCAACATGTTGGGCTTGGTAGCTGGTCTCTTACATCCCACAAAAGAATGAAAAAAAGGAGAGACAATGACATTTTCAGCACATTTTTGAAGTAATTTGTTTTGCAAAATATTTAGATTCCAAATAGTAGTATTGAGCTCAAATACTATTTTAGAAGAAACGTGTCCTGCCGCTTCATATTTATTGTGGCGTATCACAAGTAAAATATTTATTTTCGAATTGCAGGACTTTGCAGTTGACATCTTTTGGTATGCTATCCGAAATAAATTTCGTTGGAAGAAATGTTTGATGGAACTTATTTCTTTTAATTTTTTTTTTGTTTGCTTTGCTTTTATCTGTATTAATTAAGCCAAACTTTGCGAAAGGTCCTTTTCTCTCTCTTGGGATGTCAGTGATAAAGGGATGCACATTTAGTGGTCCTAATTTTAAAACCTAACTGACAGGTGTGCCTTGTCAACATGGCTTCTTTCTAATTATTCATTGACAATCTATTACTCCTTTTTTTTATAAATTTAGAGTACCCAATTATTTTGATTTCCAATTAAGGGGCAATCCACCTAACCTACACATTTATGGGTTGTGGGGGTGAAACCCACACAGACACTGGGAGAATGTGCAAACTCCACACGGACAGTGACCCATGGCCGGGTTTCGAATCCGAGTCCTCGGCGCCGTAGGCAGCAGTGCTAACCACTGTGCCGCGTGCAGCCCACAAATCTGTATTATTTCTTAGCATGCAAATTCTCTGTCTCACCTGTGTTTGTCTTTGCTTTCTTTCTTACGTAAATGTTTCCTTTGATGTGCAGTCTTCTGTTATTTATGGAAGCCAACATGGCAGTCAGTGTGTGCTCAACAACAACTCAGTCATTTTGGTTGAGGGAGGAGAGTTGGTCAATAAATATCATATGAACAGTGCGAAGCAGCTGTTTGTATCTGCCTGAATGGGTAAACATGAGATTTAACATTTCTAAAAGACCGCATCTCTAACATTGCGACATATCTCTCTGCCTTACATTTAAGTATCAACCTCGTGCCCAGGACGAGAGTTGGAACCCAGAACTTTCTGTGTTACCACTGCATTTGAAGGCGAAGGCCCTTAATATGCTGTGGGGGTTTTTATTTTGGTTAATTAGCTGAATAAGTATGTAATTTCACAACTACAACTATTTACATTTAGTTTTTTTAAACTGAATTGCCTTAAAATAATTCTATGTCAGTCTTAACCTGTAGATCTTTGAAGATATTGTGAGGTTTGCATTTATTGTATAGCATTGAAAGAGTGTTTTGATCCATCAGTGAAATCAGCTGAATGAATAAAGCATTATAGGAATATTAACATGATTGAATCCCAAACAAAACTCAAGTGAGAATGAAGAACTTTTTCAAAAAGAAGAATCAGAGCACTTAATGCCGTGCAGTTTCTGAGCTAGCTTCTGATACTGTTTTATATGGAATAATGGGGCTTAGAGTATAAAAATGGAGAAATTTAAATACTGATTTAAGTTAGTTATTGTTGACACCAGTATATTTTTTTAATGAAAATATCTCCCTCCTTTTGAAGTTTATTGAAAGCAAGAAGAAAAGCTAGTTTTCATTGTAATTCAAATGTTTTCTAAACGGTTAAAGTTGGTGTCTTAAATAATGCATTGGGTCGACGCAATGCTTCATTTGAATTCATGGCTTGATATCAGTTTATAATACAGTAAATGCAAGTATCTTATAGTACATCTCTATTGCCATTTTCTTGATAAGCTCATTGTTAATTTTTCATGGAGTATTAATATGAACTAAACTCTTGTATATTTACAGAATTTTTTACGAAGGCTGAATCATTCAAAACTATGGAAGTGGTGAGAAGCAAAATCAAGAGGCTGTTTTGTTGAGCGTGAGACCATCTGTATTTTGGACGTGCCTGGAAAATATACGTCCACGGATGTGGTCTGCTATGGGTTCAATTATGGGAAGATTGCCCTGACCTGAAAAGTGAAAACTAGTCTGCAGGAATCAGTAAGGCTGAAAAAACTGCTGTATGTCAAAACATACATTATCCTGCTTAAAACCTAGAACTGAATAAAGGTTTTTGTGAATCATGTGCATCCTGATTAGAAGGCAGCTGGTTCTCTCCATGTAGCACTACTCTCCAGCTCCAAACACTCTGAGTCATCCCACAACACTAAATGAATGTGGCTTATTATGAGGCAGTGACTTTGTATAAAATGGTAGCTTTTGAAGAGATGATTCCTCATTGAGCTGGAACTCTGCCTGAATACTTTGTACAGTGGACAAGCACTGTACCATCTGGTCACGTTTCAGAGGCCATGATGACATGAAATCCGAAGATATCATCTGACTTCTGATATCTTTGAGTGTCACAAGCAGAAACGTAAAAATGAATGGAGGAAGTGAGAATGATGGTGAAAAAGATGGCGGGGGACCAGCAATCCAAGTTCCTATAGGATGGCAGCGGCAAGTTGACCAGAATGGAGTACTGTATATGAGGTATGTGTTCTGTATTTTTCTTTTAAATGGTCAACTTGGAAAATGGAGCGAGGGATTCATGCAGGGAGATGGAGCGAGGGATCCATGCAGGGAGATAGAGTCAAGTATAGTGGTGATGGTACATTTAAACTGTGATCAAATAACTATAGAATATTGTCATGTAAACAATGTTCTTGCTCGTGATTTTGTTTTCAGTACCTTGCTCAGTTGGAACTCTACCCCAACTCTGTTATGTTATTATTTGCCTTGCTGCTTTTTACTTGGTCTTTGTGATCTGTCTGCTCAGTCCAGTTAGGGGTAAAACAGTTTGTTCCGTTTGAGTAGGACTGGCTTTTTCGAGTGGTCAACCTTTTCAAAAATATATCTGCCATTTTTTTTCTCAAAAGCATTTTTGAAAGCTTGGTGGTAAGTGAATCATGGGATTTAATAGTTACACAATTCTGGAAAATACAGGTTTAATATGTTATTTATACGTATCCAGTCTTAGCGAGGGAGTACTGGGATGATGTCGAACACAGTGGGCTTCTTCTTGAATAGGAAGGAGAAAAAGTGAACAGCGTGTGTCCTCCTGGTTGCTCTTAACTACTCTTTTAGAATTGTGCATGTGGGTGCCAGTTGATATTTGGATTGGGATTTGCTATGATTTTACGTTATAACGTACCCAAGGTCAGGTACAGATTCTTATGAAGGGTAGATTGTAGCTGATGTACATGAATGTGTGCTGCTTCCGGAAACTGTGCTCCAGCACTTGCATAGAGAATATTTCAAAAGAGGAATATGTGAAGAAGCAAGGGTAAGTAAATTTCTGTGTTTTGTTGAATATTTAACTAACAACTCTACGTGATGTGTGTAATTTTCAAAGATTACTTAAGAATGGTATCTAAAGACACCTCTGCGTCACTCAGGTAGTAGCCAGGAACCTTTGAGGACTGCTCTCTGATTTTTACTGCTCCTGTAAACATACAGTTCCTATTTTAATTTGAAAGAAAGTAATCTTTTAAAAAAAATTTAGAGTGCCCAATTCATTTTGTCCAATTAAGGGGCAATTTAGCATTACCAATCCACCTGCATAAACATCTGCATGATAATCCTGCCACCTGTTTAAACTCAACCCTGCTATCTTCAAGGCTGAGATTTTTAACCAGTAAGGGAATCAAGGGTTATGAGGATAAGGCAGGAAAGTGAAGTTGAGGATTATATCAGATCAGTCATGATCTCATTGACTAGTGGTGCAGACTTGGTGGGTCAAATGGCCTACTTCTGCTCCTATGCCTTATAGTTCCCCATCCTTTCTAAATTACTGTGGTGGTAGGATGGGACTTATTATAGATTTTAACAAACTTTCACATGACTGAGGGCAACTGATTGCAAGCACTGAGTTCTCCCAATTCAATAAAATGTTATACTATAATAGGAAGTCTGATTTATCTAACGTCTTTAGCGTAGAAAATGACCCATGGTGTTTTGCAAGGGCAAGACAGAACATGGAGGAGGGGAGGGAGGGGTCATCGGGTAATCGTGTAAATTGGTTTGAAACTTGAACTTAAAAGTTCTAGGAGAATACAGTGATCCAGAGATAGGCATGCACTATCCCCCAATAACTTTTATTTGCAATAACATTGGCTATAGAAATGAACTCATCAAGCTGATTTTTGAATTTTTGCACTGCATCTGCACTCCGCACACAAGTTAGTGATTTGTTCCCAGTTTCAATAACCCCTTATGTAGGAAAAAACGTACTTGCTGACATCTATCCTAGTTCTTACAAGCTTATGTACCTGATCACTTTTGCTCCCTAACCTAGCTTGTTTAAATAGTCTTTCTACATAGACACAGTGTAGTCACTTCATCATTTTAAACGTTTAGCAGTGATCTTAAACGTTTAACAGTGATCTTTCTGAGGGCAGGTCTTGTGCTACTTTCTCCATACCTCGCGGTTTAGCGCTTTCCATTTCAGTTGTTCAAAGGAGCCTCCCATTTTCAATTTAAGTTGTTTAACATCATTCTGTTTCCTCCTCATGGTCAACACCCCACTTATCTTCCTCCAAACACCTCCTTTAGCAGGTTCTCATGCCTTAAGATGTGGCCAATCCAACCTTGGTACCTTTTCTTGATGTTCACTAACAATCTTTCCTCCTCCAACATCCTGAGAACTTCTCCATTGTTCTTATTTTCTCTCCAACTGACCCATTCTATGAATCTACAAATTAGGATTAGGCCACTCAACCCGTCAAGCCTACTCCACCATTCAGTACAATGATGGCTGTTCTGATTGTAATCTCAACCCCACATTCCTACCTCCCCCAAACCCTATCAGCCCCCTATTAACCGAGAATCTGTCTTACTCTGCCTTAAAAATATTCAAAGATTCTGCTTCCACTGCCTTTTGAGATGACCCTCTCAGAGAAAACATTTCTCCTCATCTTCGTCTTAAAGGAGCGACCTCTTATTTATTTATTTTAATTTAGAGTACCCAATTCATTTTTTCCAATTAAGGGGCAATTTAGCATGGCCAATCCACCTACCCTGCACATTTTTAGGTTGTGGAGGTGAAACCCATGCAAACACTGGGGAGAATGTGCAAACTCCACATGAACAGTGACCCAGAGCCGGGATCGAACCAGGGACCTTGGTGCAGTGAGGGAGCAGTGCTAACCATTGTGCCACCGTACTGCCTGACCCCTTATTTTTAAACAATGACCCCTAGTTTAGATTCTCTGACAAGAGGAAACATCCTTTCCACATTCATTCTGTCAATAACCCCCCAGGACCTTAAAAGTTTCGATCAAGTCACCCCGTACTCTTGTAAACTCTTGTAGCTGCAAACCTAATATCTCCAACCTTTCCTCATAAGACTCCCAAACCATTCCTGGTATTAGTTTAGTAAACCTTCTCTGAACTGTTTCCTTAAGATGAAGAGACCAACACAGTGAAAAATACTTCAGATGTGGTCTCACCAATGGCTTGTACTACGGAAGCATAATCTCCTTACTTTTGTAATCAATTCCCCTCTCAATAAATTCTATTAGCTTTCCCAATGACATGTCCATTAGGCTAGCCTCTTGTAACTTATGCACTAAGACACCCAGACCCCTCTGCATGTCAGAACTGTGCAACCTCTAACATTTAGATAATGAGCTTTTTTCTTTAACCTGCCAAAATGGACAATTTCACATTTTCCTATATTATACTACTCCATTTGCCAGAGTTTTAAAAGAATTCTCATAACTTGTTATGTCCCTTTGTAAGCCTCCTTGCGTCCTCTTCACAATTTACTGTCCTGGCATACCTTTGTGTGGTCAGCAAATTAGACAACAGTCCCGGTTCAATTCCTGGCTTGGGTCACTGTCTGTGCGGAGTCTGTATGTTCTCCCCATGTCTGCGTGGGTTTCCTCCGTGTGCTACGGTTTCCTCCCACAAGTCCTGAAAGACGTGCATCAGGTAATTTGGACATTCTGAATTCTTGCTCCGTGTACCCGAACAGGTGTTGGAATGTGGCGACTAGGGGCTTTTCACAGTAACTTCATCGCAGTGTTAATGTAAGCCTACTTGTGACAATAAAGATTATTATTATTATTCATCCTTCAGAAGCACATTTCACAATTTTATAGCCTTTTGATGTCCCATTTTCTCACGGTTCAGGTTCCAGCCCCTCATGACATTTTAAGCACTTCAATTAAATCTCCCTTCCACTTGTCAGAATGCAAAGATTTGCACATTCTCCTCATGCCTGCATGTGTCTCACCCCACAACCCAAAGATGTGCAGGTTAGGTGGATTGGTCATGCTAAATTGCCCCATAATTGGAAATCATTTACAAAAAAGGAATTTGAAGCAGTTCACCATCTCCACCTCGGCATCATTGATGCAGACAGGGGTGTGTATGACACTTCGCTTCCTGAAGTCAATGACCAGCTCCTAAGTTTTTGCTGACATTGAGGGAGAGATTGTTGTCATTACACCATGCCACTAAGTTCTCTATCTCCCTCCTGTACTCTGACTCATTGTATGGACTGGTTGTGGCAGTAGGTGAATTGCAGTGGATCAATTCAATCTAGAAGGTTGGAGTTGATGTGTCTCATGACCAACTTCTTGAGGCACTTCATAATAATAGATGTCAGGACCTAATCTAATCTTTGGTGAGGATGCACTTGATTGTGGTATACTTAACGTTAACACAGCTGGGAGCTCTGGGTGAGGAAGAATTTGAGTTGGTAAGAATAGCAAGTGTTAAAATCCAGTTCAGGCCCAGTAACATTTTGATTAAAGTAGATAAAGTTTGAAATCTCCGTTGTTCACTGAGAAGAAAGCCCCAAGATTTTACTGTTTTAAACAAATAAATAAACTTTACAAAGTCAGAAAATTAAACCATCTACAATACCTATCTTCTACTCTAACATTCAGAATTAACATGAAGTAAATATGAATTAATAGGTAAACTATGGTCAAACACACTGCACATTAAATGGCAGATGCGGCCAAGACACTAATTTCTAAGCAACCAACTCAAATGTTAGTGACCCATGATCAACAAATCTTGTTAAAACTTTGTCTCCCTCATGAGGGATTTCAACTCTTCACTTTAGAAGACCAAGCTTCTGAATTCCCTCAAAAGCTGTTCCGACTTAAACTGCTTCAAAGACTGCTTCCCTCCTGATGGTTCAACCTCCCCTCTTGAGACTGCATTGCACAGATTCACCAAGTTGTGTTCCTGCCTCTAATTCCCAGCACAATTCTAACTCTTTTGCAGACCACTAGATGCACAAAAGTGGCACTGCCCCTGCGTTTCTCCGAACTCCAGGCTTCAGTTGCACCAGGCTATGTATGATTATCGGGCTTCTCTAAACTCTAATTGCTTGGCACAGAACCAGTCACCTGCCACCTGCTCAGTTCCCTGGGTCTTCTCTGAGCCATAACTACCTGGAGCCTGCTTCCAGGGCTCCTCTGTGAGCCACCAACCACACTCGGTCCAAACTGCGACGAAGTCCCTCTTGGAACAAACCCAAACAAATTGAAACCAGAGGACTTTCTTAAGCTCCACCCATCACATAGCCTTTCAAGGTTCACTGAATGCTTTTAAACTAATTTAGCTCTAATTTCCAAAACAAATCATCTATTTGGACTGCACTTCTGATAGCATTGTAGACATTGTAGGTCCACCTGCCGTTTTGTGGGTGCATCTCTTCTGTCTCACTCTATTGAGCACATGGTGAACCTTCTGCACTGATATTTCTTTGATGTTCTGACCATCTGTAAAGCCCAGCATTACCTCTAAAACATAAATTATGAATGAGACATTTATCGCACACAGGTTAGACATAGACATATAGAACAGTACAGCACAGAACAGGCCCTTCGGCCCTCGATGTTGTGTGGAGCATTGTCCGAAACCAAGATCAAGCTATCCCACTCCCTGTCATTCTGCTGTGCTCCATGTGCCTATCCAAGTTCCTAAAGTGTCCGACTCCACTATCACAGCAGGCAGTCCATTCCACACCCTAACCACTCTCTGAGTAAAGAACCTACCTCAGACATCCCTCATATATTCCCCACCCTGAATCTTATAGTTATGCCCCCTTGTAACAGCTACATCCACCCGAGGAAATAGTCTCTGAACGTCCACTCTATCTATCCCCCTCATCATCTTATAAACCTCTATTAAGTCACCTCTCATCCTCCTCTGCTCCAAAGAGAAAAGCCCTAGCTCCCTCAACCTTTCCTCATAAGACCTATCCTGCAAACCAGGCAGCACCCTGGTAAATCTCCTTTGCACCCTTTCCAATGGTTCCATATCTTTCCTATAATGAGATGACCAGAACTGCGCACACTACTCCAAATGTGGTCTCACCAGGGTCATGTATAGTTGCAGCATAACCCCGCGGCTCTTAAACTCAAGTCCCATGTTAATAAACGCTTATACACTATAAGCCTTCTTCACGGCTCTATCCACTTGAGTGGCAACCTTCAGAGATCTGTGGACATGAACCCCAAGATCTCTCTGTTCCTCCACATTCCTCAGAACTCTGCTGTTGACCCTGTAATCCGCATTCAAATTTTTTCTACCAAAATGAATCAGGGTTAACCTCCATCTGCCATTTTTCGGCCCAGCTCTGCATCCTATCAATGTCCCTTTGCAGCCTACAACAGCCCTCCACCTCATCCACTACTCCACTAATCTTGGTGTCATCAGCAAATTTACTGACCCATCCTTCAGCCCCCTCCTCCAAGTCATTAATAAAAATCACAAATAGCAGAGGACCCAGCACTGATCCCTGTGGTACACCGCTGGTAACTGGTCTCCAGTCTGAAAGTTTTCCATCCACCACCACCCTCTGTCTTCCATGTGATAGCCAGTTACTTATTCAATTGGCCAAATTTCCCTCTATCCCACACCTCCTTACTTTCTTCATAAGCCGACCATGGGAAACCTTATCAGACGCCTTACTAAAATCCATGTATACGACATTAACTGCTCTACCTTCATCTACACACTTAGTTACCCCCTCAAAGAATTCAATCAAATTTGTGAGGCAAGACTTACCCTTCATGAATCCGTGTTGACTATCCCGGATTAAGCTGCATTTTTCCAAATGGTCATAAATGCTATCCTTCAGGACCTTTTCCATTAGCTTACCGACCACCGAAGTAAGACGAACCGGCCTATAATTACCAGGGTCATTCCTATTCCCTTTCTTGAACAGTGGAACAACATTCGCCACTCTCCAGTCCTCTGGCACTATCCCCGTGGACAGTGAGGACCCAAAGATCAAAGCCAAAGGCTCTGCAATCTCATCCCTTGCCTCCCAAAGAATCCTTGGATATATCCCATCTGGCCCAGGGGACTTGTCGACCCTAAGGTTTTTCAAAATTGGTCATACAGCCTTCCTCAGAACATCTACCTCCTCCAGCCTACCTGCCTGTATCACACGCACATCCTCAAAAACATGGTCCCTCTCCTTTGTGAACACTGAAGAAAAGTATCCATTCAATGCATCTCCTATTTCTTCTGACTCCATGCACAAGTTCCCACTACTGTCCTTGACCGGCCCTAACCTCACCTTGGTCATTCTTTTATTTCTCACATAAGAATAAAGAGCCTTGGGGTTTTCCTTGATCCTACCCGCCAAGGATTTCTCATGCCCCCTCCTAGTTCTCCTAAGCCCATTTTTTTAGCTCATTCCTTGTTACCTTGTAACCCTCAAGCGACCCAACTGAACCTTGTTTTCTCATCCTTACAAACGCTTCCTTTTTCCTCTTGACAAGACATTCAACCTCTTTTGTGAACCATGGTTCCCTCACACGGCCCTTTCCTCCCTGACTGACAGGGATATACCTATCAAGGACACACAGTATTTGTTCCTTGAACAAGCTCCACTTTTCATTTGTGCCTTTCCCTGACAGTTTCTGTTCCCATCTTATGCTCCCTAATTCTTGCCTAATCGCATCATACTTACCCCTCCCCCAATTATAAACCTTGCCCTGCCGTATGGCCCTATCCCTCTCCATTGCAATAGTGAAAGACACTGAATTGTGGTCACTATCTCCAAAGTGCTCTCCCAAAAACAAATCTAACACTTGGCCCGGTTCATTACCCAGTACCAAATCCAATGTGGCCCCCCGTCTTGTCGGCCTATCCACATATTGTGTCAGGAAACCCTCCTGCGCACACTGTACAAAAACTGCCCCATCCGAACTGTTCGACCTATAGAGGTTCGAATCAATATTTGGAAAGTTAAAGTCACCCATGACAACTACCCTGAGACCTCCACACCTATCCATAATCTGTTTTGGAATTTCTTCCTCCACATCTCTATTACTATTTGGGGGCCTATAGAAAACTCCTAACAACGTGACCGCTCCTTTATTATTTCTAACTTCGGCCCATATTACCTCAGTAGGCAGATCCCCTTCGAACTGCCTTTCTGCAGCCGTTAAACTATCCTTGATTAACAATGCTACTCCTCCACCTCTTTTACCACCTTCCCTACTCTTACTGAAACATCTATACCCCGGAAATCCAACAACCATTCCTGTCCCTGTTTTAACCATGTCTCTAATGGCCACAACATCGTAGTCCCAAGTACCAATCCACGCTCCAAATTCACTTACCTTATTCCGGATGCTCCTTGCATTGAAGTAGACACACTTCAACGCACCTTTCTGTCTGCCGGTACACTCCTGCGACCTTGATACCCTCCTCAGTACCTCACTGCTCTAAACACTGGCTTCTGGACTACAGCTCGTTTTCCCATCCCCCTGACAAATTAGTTTAAACCCCCCCGAAGAGCCGTAGCAAATTTCCCTCCCAGGATATTGGTGCCCCTCTGGTTCAGGTGCAAACCGTCCTGTCTGTACAGGTCCCACCTTCCCCAGAATGTGCTCCAATTATCCACGTAACTGAAACCCTCCCTCCAACACCATCCCTGCAGCCACATGTTTATCTGCACTCTCTCCCTGTTCCTCAGCTCGCTAGCACGTGGCATCGGCAACAAACCAGAGATGACAACATGGTTTGTCCTGGCTCTCAGCTTCCACCCTAGCTCCCGAAATCCATGTTTTAAATCCCCGTCCCTTCTCTTACCTTTGTCGTTGGTACCGATGTGTACCATTGCTTGTGATTGTTCCCTCTCCCCCTTAAGGATTCTGAAAACACGGTCCGAGATACAACGGACCCTGGCACCCGGGAGGCAACATACCATCCGTGAGTCTCTTTCGTTGACACAGAATCGTCTATCTGTCCCTCTTAACTATTGAGTCCCCAATAACTATTTCTCTTCTGCTCTCCCTCCTTCCCTTCTGAGCCACAGGGACGGATTCAGTGCTGGAGACCCGCTCACCATGGCTTATCCCTGGTAGGTTGTCCCCCTCAACAGTATGCAAAGCAGTATACTTGTTACTGAGGAGAACGACCACAAGAGGATCCCTGCACTGACTGCTTCCTCCCAGCCCCTCTCACCATCACTCATCTATCTTGATTCTTCGGAGTAACTACATCCCTGAAGCTACTATCTATGACGACCTCTACCTCCCGAATGATCTGAAGTTCCTCCAGCTCCAGTTCCCTAATGTGGTTTCTGAGGAGCTGGAGATGGGTGCACTTCCCACAGGTGAAATCAGCAGGGACACTGACGGCGTCCCTCACCTCAAACATTCTGCAGGAGGATCATTGCACTGCCTTCACTGCCATCCCCTTTTGATAAAACAAGAAAAAGAAAAAAAGAGCTTACTTGTTGTTCACTCTACCCCTTAGGTTTGTTGCTCTTATTAGCCTTAGTTTTATTAGCTCTAATTCTGTCACCTTTGCTCACGAGTCGCCAGGTATCTTTCTGATACCGCCACGTGGTTCAAGTCCAAGTAATGATTAATAATGCAGCACACCGCTTCGTAAAAGTTAAATCAATGATCATTTATTAGATACAGCAATAAATACTTACACAATAATCCTACTTCTAGACTATTACCTACCACTAAAGGCTAATACTTAACTTTGGTGATGGCCCACCAGGTCAGGGAAACGAATGGTCTATCGAATTAGGTCTGGCCTGCGGGATTCAAAAATGGCTGGTGCGAGTCGATAGTCTGGAGCACCTATCTGGTAGCGATCGCTGGAGTAAGACTTACTTGTTCTTTATCGAAGGATCTCAAAGGTTGCGAGCAGCAAGAGAAGGGTCGATCTGAACTTGGCCCCTATTTTTATAGTCCCGAGGGGCTTCCCACCTCTCGGGGTGGACCTCGTACCATATTCTCCAACCTGCTTATTCTCTCTGTTATAAACATACGTCATTTTGCACATGTCTCTAGGTTTGGTCCAGGTGCTCCGGTTTCCTCCCGCAGTCCTAAATTGCCCCTTCGTGTCCAAAGGTTAGGTAGGGTTAAGAGGATAGGGCAGGGGATTGGGCAGAGGTAGGGTGCTCTTTCGGAAGGTCGGTGCAGGCTCGATGGGCCGAACGGCCTTCTTCTGCAGTGCAGGATTCATAATCTGTTGGCATTTTATATGTTTGTGCCAAAATGAGACACCAAAATTAGGTTTTGCACTACAATTTGAAAATCCAGCTCTTGCTTTTCTGGACCCCACCACAGATTTGTCACCAATTCCTGTGTAGCAAGATTGTTTACCTTCTCCCTTTGAAGCAACTATTATCATTTTGAGGAAGAGGATGAGATTATTCGAGCATCAAAACACACACAATAAGAACAAGAGTCGGCCATTAGGCCCCTTGAGCTCAGCCCATAATTCAATAGGATAATGGCTGATCTGATTGTGACCGTACCTCTACTTTGTTGCTGCCCCCATGATGCTTGATTCCTTTGCAGCGAAATAAAATGTCAAACGTGGTCTTTAATATATTCAATGACAAATGTGCATTGTTTAGGATAGAGAATCCTAAAGATGAAAGATCTTCTGAGAGAATAAGTTCCTTCTCGTCTCCATCTTAAATCAGAGACATCTCAATTTAAAACAATTTGGACAGAATTTTTAAGTTTTCTTTTACTGCCCGAGATCAGTATGTTTATGTGTAAGGGCTGAGTGTTTTCTTACCCTCGGTGAGTGAGCAATTAAATATTTCCAGCAGCAGGTTTTTTGTCAGTTTATAAAGTTATTTATTATATGACCCACCTATCCTGAATTTTAAAAAAAATATTTTCAATTAAAGTCAATTTCGCATGGCCAGTCCACCTACCCTGCACATCTTTTGGTTGTGGGGGCGAGAGCCATGCAGACACTGAGAGAATGTGCAAACTCCATACGGACAGTGACCTGGGCTGGGATCGAACCCGGGTCCTCAGCACCATGAGACAGCAGTGCTAACCACTGTGTCACTGTGCCGCCCCACCTATCCTGAATTTAACGCAACATTTCATTCACTCGTCTCACATGCAAAGAGTATGTAATAATAATCTTCAATAGTGTCACATGTAGGCTTACATTAACACTGCAATGAAGTTATTGTGAAAATCCCCTAGTTGCCACACTCCGGCACCTGTTCAGGTAATGAGGGAGAATCCAGAATATCCAATTCTTTACCTCTTACTTTCATATCTATCATTGTATGACCTGCAAATTTGACTACAGTACACTCGGGTCACTTCATCCAAGTCATTGCTTTATTCTCATGTTTTATTGCTCCCTCTTTATTTACTCTTCCTTTGCTGGTTTCTAAACTTCTCCCAATAGTATGGCCGACCACTAATTTTCAGAGCATTGTATACCTTTTCTTTCACTTTGCTACATCCTCATCTTCCTCAATTAACGATGGACAGCAAGTCCTTCTTGTTGGAGCTTTCTTTCTCAGTGGAATATATATTATTTGAGAGTAAACAAATATTTTGGTTTTTATAAATTTCGAGTAGCCAATTTAAGGGGCAATTTAGCATGGCCAATCCACCTAACCAGCAGATCTTTGGCTTGTGGGGGTGAAACCCACACAGACATTGTGAAAATGTGCAAATTCCACTCGGACAGTGACCCAGGGCCGGGAATCGAACCCGGGTCCTCAGCGCCACAGTCCCAGTGCTAACCACTGCGCCACATGCCACCCCAAGGGTTATTAAATATGATCTTAAATGGCTTCCCCTGCTTCTATTTTCCCGGTGCCACAGTAGAAAACAATACAGGGAAATCTATTGTCAACTTGTCAGACTACACCTTTCAACCAGACGAAATTGAAGTCCTCAGCAGAGGGCTCAATTTCTGCACCACCACCAAAATGGACCCCATCAGTCTTGCAGCAGACACGGAGGAATTCATCAGGCGAATGAGGCTCCGGGAATTCTTCCACAGACCCCAAGAGGCCAACAGCGAACCCAAGCAGACTATCAATGAACCGGAACAGCAGACCGAGAGATCTGCGGTGCGGCAACCGAAGAGGAAAGAGTCGAATTGGACCCCTCCGGAAGGCCGCTGCCTTAGACTCGACATATATGCTCAAGCCGTGAGGAGTCGCGTCAATGCCAGATTCATCAGTCGCATTCACAAGACAGCCCCGAACGTCACCCAAGCACAACGCAATGCCATCCGCGCTCTCAAGACCAACCGCGGCATAGTCATCAAACCAGCAGACAAAGGAGGGGCCACTGTCATACCGAACAGAACGGACTACTGCAAAGAAGTATACCGACAACTGAACAGCAAAGAACACTACAGACAGCTACCCGCAGATCCGACCCAGGAACACATCCGCCAACTTAACAGACTGATCAAGACCTTGGATCCAGATCTTCAGAGCACCCTACGTGCTCTCATCCCACGTACTCCCCGCATTGGAGATCTCTACTGCCTCCCGAAAATACATAAGGCCAACACACCAGGCCGCCCTATCGTTTCAGGCAATGGGACCTTGTGTGAGAACCTCTCTGGCTACATCGAGGGCACCTTGAAACCCATCGTACAAGGTACGCCCAGCTTCTGTCGCGACACGACGGATTTCCTACAGAAACTCAGCACCCATGGACCAGTTGAACCAGGAAAATTCCTCGTCACAATGAACCTCTTGGCACTCTACACCAGCATCCCCCATGACGACGGCATTGCTGCAACAGCCTCAGTACTCAACACCGACAACTGCCAATATCCAGACGCAATTCTGCAGCTCATCCGCTTCATTCTGGATCACAACGTCTTCACCTTCGACAACTAGTTCTTCATCCAGACGCACGGAACAGCCATGGGGACCAAATTCGCACCTCAATACGCCAACATCTTCATGCACAAGTTTGAACAGGACCTACTCACCGCACAGGACCTTCAACCGACGTTATACACCAGATACATCGATGACATTTTTTTCCTTTGGACCCACGGCGAAGAATCACTGAAACGACTACACGATGACATTAATAAGTTCCATCCAACCATCAGACTCACCATGGACTACTCCAAAATCAGTTGCATTCTTGGACACACTCGTCTCCATCATGGACGGTCACCTCAGCACTTCGCTTTACCACAAACCCACGGATAACCTCACGATGCTCCACTTCTCCAGCTTCCACCCTAAACACATTAAAGAAGCCATCCCCTATGGACAAGCGCTCCGTATATACAGGATCTGCTCAAGACGAGGAGGAGCGTAACAGACATCTACAGACGTTGAAAGATGCCCTCGCACGAACGGGATATGGCACTCGACTCATCGATCGACAGTTCCAACGCGCCACAGCGAAAAACCGCACCGACCTCCTCAGAAGACAAACATGGGACACAACCAACAGAATACCCTTCGTCGTCCAGTACTTCCCCGGAGCGGAGAAACTACGTCATCTTCTTCACAGCCTTCAACACGTCATGGATGACGATGAACATCTTGCCAAGGTCATCCCCACACCCCCACTACTTGCCTTCAAACAACCGCGCAACCTCAAACAAACCATTGTTTGCAGCAAACTACCCAGTCTTCAGAACAGTGACCACGACACCACACAACCCTGCCTTGGCAATCTCTGCAAGACGTGCCAGATCATCGACATGGATACCACTATTACACGTGAGAACACAACCCACCAGGTACGCGGTACATACTCGTGTGACTCGGCCAACGTTGTCTACCTCATATGCTGCAGGAAAGGATGTCCTGAAGCGTGGTACATTGGCGAGACCATGCAGACGCTGCGACAACAAATGAACGGACATCGCGCAACAATCACCAGGCAGGAATGTTCCCTTCCAGTCGGGGAACACTTCAGCAGCAAGGGCATTCAGCCTCTGAACTCCGGGTCAGTGTTCTCCAAGGCGGCCTTCAGGACGCGCGACAATGCAGAATCGCCGAGCAGAAACTTATAGCCAAGTTCCGCACACATGAGTGCGGCCTCAACCGGGACCTGGGCTTCATATCGCATTACATTCATCCCCCACCATCTGGCCTGCGAAATCCTACCAACTGTCCTGGCTTGATACAATTCACACCTCTTTAACCTGGGGTTACCCCATCTCTGGATCTGTAAAGATTTAATCACCTGCTAATGGTCGCATTCCAAGCATTGTTTGGCATCTTTGAATTTGTCTACATCTGTTTCTGGAACATACCTCTTCATTCACCTGAGGAAGGAACAGCGCCCCGAAAGCTAGTGACATCCAAACAAACCTGTTGGACTTTAACCTGGTGTTGCAAGACTTCTTACTCTATTTTCCCAGTCCACTATAGCCAATTCTGTCTTCATACCCTTGCAGTTGGCTTTATTTAAATTTAAGGCAATAGTTTTAGACCAGGATTTTCACACTCAAACTGAATGTGAAATTCATCATGCTGTAATCACGTTACCTTTGCTATGAGGATCCTTTGCTATGAGGTTGTTAATTAATCTCTGGTTGTTTCCAAATGTATTGTTCTAAGAAACTGTCCGAGATACATTCTATGAAGTCAAAGAACAAAGAACAAAGAAATGTACAGCACAGGAACAGGCCCTTCGGCACACCAAGCCCGTGCCGACCATGCTGCCCGACTAAACTACAATCTTCTACACTTCCTGGGTCCGTATCCCTCTATTCCCATCCTATTCATGTATTTGTCAAGATGCCCCTTAAATGTCACTATCGTCCCTGCTTCCACCACCTCCTCCGGTAGCGAGTTCCAGGCACCCACTACCCTCTGCGTAAAAAACTTGCCTCGTACATCTACTCTAAACCTTGCCCCTCTCACCTTAAACCTATGCCCCCTAGTAATTGACCCCTCTACGCTGGGAAAAAGCCTCTGACTATGCACTCTGCCTATGCCCCTCATAATTTTGTATACCTCTATCAGGTCTCCCCTCAACCTCCTTCGTTCCAGTGAGAACAAACCAAGTTTATTCAACCGCTCCTCATAGCTAATGCCCTCCATACCAGGCAACATTCTGGTAAATCTCTTCTGCACCCTCTCTAAAGCCTCCACATCCTTCTGGTAGTGTGGTGACCAGAATTGAACACTATACTCCAAGTGTGGCCTAACTAAGGTTCTATACAGCTGCAACATGACTTGCCAATTCTTATACTCAATGCCCCGGCCAATGAAGGCAAGCATGCCGTATGCCTTCATGACTACCTTCTCCTCCTGTGTTGCCCCTTTCAATGACCTGTGGACCTGTACTCCTAGATCTCTTTGACTTTCAATACTCTTGAGGGTTCTACCATTCACTGTATATTCCCTACCTGCATTAGACCTTCCAAAATGCATTACCTCACATTTGTCCGGATTAAACTCCATCTGCCATCTCTCCGCCCAAGTCTCCAAACAAACTAAATCCTGCTGTATCCTCCGACAGTCCTCATCGCTATCCGCAAGTCCACCAACCTTTGTGTCGTCTGGAAACTTACTTATCAGACCAGTTACATTTTCCTTCAAATCATTTATATATACTACAAAGAGCAAAGGTCCCAGCACTGATCCCTGTGGAACACCACTGGTCACAGCCCTCCAATAAGAAAAGCATCCTTCCATTGCTACTCTCTGCCTTCTATGGCCTAGCCAGTTCTGTATCCACCTTGCCAGCTCACCCCTGATCCCGTGTGACTTCACCTTTTGTACTAGTCTACCATGAGGGACCTTGTCAAAGGCCTTACTGAAGTCCATATAGACAACATCCACTGCCCTACCTGCATCAATCATCTTAGCGACCTCCTCGAAAAACTCTATCAAGTTAGTGAGACACGACCTCCCCTTCACAAAACCGTGCTGCCTCTCACTAATACGTCCGTTTGCTTCCAAATGGGAGTAGATCCTGTCTTGAAGTATTCTCTCCAGTAATTTCCCTACCACTGAAGTAAGGCTCACCGGCCTGTAGTTCCCGGGATTATCCTTGCTACCCTTCTGAAACAGAGGAACAACATTGGCTATTCTCCAGTCCTCCGGGACATCCCCTGAAGACAGCGAGGATCCAAAGATTTCTGTCAAGGCCTCAGCAATTTCCTCTCCAGCCTCCTTCAGTATTCTGGGGTAGATCCCATCAGGCCCTGGGGACTTATCTACCTTAATATTTTTTAAGACCCCCAACACCTCGTCTTTTTGGATCTCAATATGACCCAGGCTATCTACACACCCTTCTCCAGACTCAACATCTACCAATTTCTTCTCTTTGGTGAATACTGATGCAAAGTATTCATTTAGTACCTCGCCCATTTCCTCTGGCTCCACACATAGATTCCCTTGCCTATCCTTCAGTGGGCCAACCCTTTCCCTGGCTACCCTCTTGCTTTTTATGTACGTGTAAAAAGCCTTGGGATTTTCCTTCACCCTATTTGCCAATGACTTTTCGTGACCCCTTCTAGCCCTCCTGACTCCTTGCTTAAGTTCCTTCCTACTTTCCTTATATTCCACGCAGGCTTCGTCTGTTCCCAGCCTTTTAGCCCTGACAAATGGCTCCTTTTTCTTTTTGACGAGGCCTACAATATCTCTCGTCATCCAAGGTTCCCGAAAATTGCCGTATTTATCCTTCTTCCTCACAGGAATATGCCGGTCCTGAATTCCTTTCAACTGCCACTTGAAAGCCTCCCACATGTCAGATGTTGATTTGCCCTCAAACATCCGCCCCCAATCTATGTTCTTCAGTTCCCGCCTAATATTGTTATAATTAGCCTTCCCCCAATTTAGCACATTCATCCTAGGACCACTCTTATCCTTGTCCACCAGTACTTTAAAACTTACTGAATTGTGGTCACTGTTACCGAAATGCTCCCCTACTGAAACATCTACCACCTGGCCGGGCTCATTCCCCAATACCAGGTCCAGTACCGCCCCTTCCCTAGTTGGACTGTCTGCATATTGTTTTAAGAAGCCCTCCTGGATGCTCCTTACAAACTCCGCCCCGTCTAAGCCCCTGGCACTAAGTGAGTCCCAGTCAATATTGGGGAAGTTGAAGTCTCCCATCACCACAACCCTGTTGTTTTTACTCTTTTCCAAAATCTGTCTACCTATCTGCTCCTCTATCTCCCGCTGGCTGTTGGGAGGCCTGTAGTAAACCCCCAACATTGTGACTGCACCCTTCTTATTCCTGATCTCTACCCATATAGCCTCACTGCCCTCTGAGGTGTCCTCTCGCAGTACAGCTGTGATATTCTCCCGAACCAGTAGCGCAACTCCGCCTCCCCTTTTACATCCCCCTCTATCCCGCCTGATGCATCTAAATCCTGGAACGTTGAGCTGCCAATCCTGCCCTTCCCTCAACCAGGTCTCTGTAATGGCAACAACATCATAGTTCCAAGTACTAATCCAAGCTCTAAGTTCATCTGCCTTACCCGTAATGCTCCTTGCATTAAAACATATGCACTTCAGGCCACCAGACCCGCTGTGTTCAGCAACGTCTCCCTGTCTGCTCTGCCTCAGAGCCACACTGTCCCTATTCCCTAGTTCTCCCTCAATGCTCTCACCTTCTGACCTATTGCTCCCGTGCCCACCCCCCTGCCATACTAGTTTAAACCCTCCCGTGTGACACTAGCAAACCTCGCGGCCAGGATATTTATGCCTCTCCGGTTTAGATGCAACCCGTCCTTCTTATACAGGTCACACCTGCCCCGGAAGAGCTCCCAGTGGTCCAGATAATGGAAACCCTCCCTCCTACACCAGCTGTTTAGCCACGTGTTTAGCTGCTCTATCTTCCTATTTCTAGCCTCACTGGCACGTGGCACAGGGAGTAATCCCGAGATTACAACCCTCGAGGTCCTGTCTTTTAACTTTCTGCCTAGCTCCCTGAACTCCTGCTGCAGGACCTCATGCCCCTTCCTGCCTATGTCGTTAGTACCAATATGTACAACGACCTCTGCCTGTTTGCCCTCCCCCTTCAGGATGCCCTCTACCCGTTCGGAGACATCCTGGACCCTGGCACCAGGGAGGCAACATACCATCCTGGAGTCTCTTTCACGTCCACAGAAGCGCCTATCTGTGCCCCTGACTATAGAGTCCCCTATTACTATTACTCTTCTGCGCTTTGACCCTCCCTTCTGAACATCAGAGCCAGCCGTGGTGCCACTGCTCTGGCTACTGCTGTTTTCCCCTGATAGGCTACCCCCCCGACAGTATCCAAAGGGGTATATCTGTTCGAGAGGGGGACAACCACAGGGGATTCCTTCACTGACTGCCTGCCCTTTCTGGTGGTCACCTATTTCTCTGCCTGCACCTTGGGTGTGACCACATTTACATAACTGCGATCTATGACGCTTTCCGCCACCTGCATGCTCCTAAGTGCATCCAATTGCCGCTCCAACCGAACCATGCGGTCTGTGAGGAGCTCCAGTTGGGTGCACTTTCTGCAGATGAAGCCATCCGGGACGCTGGTAGCCTCCCGGACCTGCCACATCTCTCAGTCAGAGCACAGCACCCCTCTAACTGACATTGCGTCAATTAATTAAAATTTAAATTTAAATTTTTAAATTTTTTTTTGAATATATATATTTTTTTAATTTCAAAGTTACTGTTAACTATCTGTTTCCTAGCACTAGATTTCTAATAGAAATGCGAAAGCTAAATATAGTACTCTCCGATCTCTGGCTTAGATAACCCTCTAAATTATAATTAAGTAATTATGTTTAATTAGTTACCAATGCTCAATTTTTTTTTAATTTAGTGTAGAATCCCAACCAGCCACTCAGGCCACAGCTTTTCTGTGATGTCACTTCAGTTTCCCCCCGACACACACACAATTTGAAAAAGGTACAAAAGTAAAAATGAGTAAAAATCACTTACTTACCTTCTTAGTGTTAATAATAAAATATGGTACTTACCTCACACCAATGGGTTTTATTATTAGGTTAGAGGAGGAGGGCGGGTGGGAGACACTACACGTGTAGTGTCTCGGGTTTCCTCTCCACCAGAATTTATTGGTGAGGGTCTTCCCAGAAGTCCGCGGGTCGAACTTCCTGTTCCCGCCTTAAATACTAAAATATTTTTAAAAAACAGAAAAGAGGGACCGAAAACGGGACCAGGTGAGTGTTTTTAAAGGACAGACTTACCTCCCAGCAATCACTTCCGCACTGCCCCCGCTGAAATTGACTCACCAGCTCTTCTCCCGCCGAAATCGACTGGTCTGCCCCTGCAAAGACAAGTCCGCCTCGAGGCTATCTTTGTCAGTCAATATGAAGTCAAAATCACCACAATTATTGCAGAATTTTTCTTTAGAAGCTCCATTATTTCTTGATTTATACTCTGCCCAGCAATGTAGCTACTGTTTGGGGCCTATAAATTACTCCCGCCAATGAGTTATTTTCCATGCTATTTATTTCTTATCTCCACCGCAACTTATTCCACATTTTGATCTTTCAAGTGCAGACCATTTCTCACGACTGTGTTAATTTTTTTTTTGATTTTATTTTTTAATTCTATTTTTTTTTTTCTTTTTGACGTTTTAAAGTATTTTTTTGATTTTGATTTTTTGATTTTTTTTTTCTCATTCTTTTTTTTTTGATTTTTTGGGGGCAGCACGGTAGCATTGTGGATAGCACAATTGCTTCACAGCGCCAGCGTCCCAGGTTTGATTCCAGCTTGGGTCACTGTCTGTGCAGAGTCTGCACATCCTCCCAGTGTGTGCGTGGGTTTCCTCCCACAGTCCAAAGATGTGCAGGTTAGGTGGAGTGGCCATGATAAATTGCCCTAAGTGTCCAAAATTGCCCTTGGTGTTGGGTGGGGTTACTGGGTTATGGGGATAGGGTGGAGGTGTTGACGTTGGGTAGGATGCTCTTTCCAAGAGCCGGTGCAGACTCGATGGGCCGAATGGCCTCCTTCTGCACTGTAAATTCTATGATCTATGATCTCATCCTTATTGAAAGGAATGGCCTTAAGATTTTAAACCTTGTCAGTGCCTGCTGTGCGTCACCTGGCTTGTAGAAGGAAGAATTAATGGGTACAATTCGGAGACCTGCAAAGTATGGTTTTGGAAATCTGGAGGGAAATAGTCTTAGTTATGTTTTACAAATGTTTTTATGACATTTTCAAAATGGAACAATTTGACGTCTGACTAGTTGCATGCACAATGAATATGTGTGTTCTCTCGGGATCAATAGTGGCTCCAATTTAGTTAGCTAACGTTCTGAAGAATACCTGATGCAATGAAGAATGTCACCATAAAAGCACAGCAAGAGAGGACCCCCCCAGCCTGAAGCAAGTTCTGGATTCTTCAGCCAGGGTAACATCCTGTCAGCATCTGTCCTGTCGAGCCTTCCCATAATCTTGCATGTTTCAAGATGATGTCTGTTGTAAATTTCCTTTATCTGTGTTGTTTTAACCTCTATTTTCTTTTTCAATCCATGAAGCTCTAGATATACTCTTGCAGTATGCCATGCGACTATAATTGAAGTCTCCATTGAAACGGAGGAAAAATTCAAACCCTCACCTTGATTTCAGAAACCAAATATATGTCAATGGTGGTGTTGTGGCACATGATGCAAATATGGTCTGTAGCAGGAAATGAAACTACCAAAGCATAGGACTAAAAACAGAATTCACATTCTTGTCAACTGTGAAGTGCTCAAAGTATAAAACAGAAAGCAGCTAAACTCAGAATAGCTTGAAGAAAATAAGGATGATGCATACTGCGAAACAGTATGAAGGCGCAGCTTAATTTACCCATGAGAGAGAATTTCTTTAGTGTTATTATAAAAACATAAAAAGTAGGAATAGGAGTCAGTCATTCGGCCCTTCGAGTCTGCTCCACCATTCAATATGATCATGGCTGATCCTTTACCTCAATTCCAAGTTCCTGCTTTCTTCCCATATCGCTTGATGGCAATAAAATCTAATATTTTATGTCTCCTTTTTAAAAATAAATTTAGAGTACCCAATTCATTTTTTCCAATTAAGGGGCAATTTAGTGTGGCCAATCCACCTACTCTGCACATCTTTGGGTTGTGGGGGCAAAACCTACGCAAACATGGGGAGAATGTGCAAACTCAACACAGACAGTGACCCAGAGCCGGGAACAAACCTGGGATCTCGGCGCCGTGAGACTGCAGTGCTACCACTGTGCCACCGTGCTGCCATTATGTCTCCTTCTTGAATACATTGTGACCAAGCCTCTACAGCCTTCTGTGGTGGACAATTCTGCAGGTTCACTATCCTTGGAATGAAGAAATATTTCCACAACTCAGTTCCAAGTGGTCTACTTCATATCCTGAGGCTGTTACCCCTGGTTCTAGATTCCCCTACCAGGGCAGCATGGTAGCACAAGTGGCTAGCACTGTGGCTTCACAGCACCAGGGTCCCAAGTTTGATTCTCCGCTGGGTCACTGTCTGTGCGGAGTCTGCATGTTCTCCCCCTGTGTGCGTGGGTTTTCCTCCGGGTGCTCCAGTTTCCTCCCACAGTCCAAAGCCGTGCAGGTTAGGTGGATTGGCCATGATAAATTGCCCATAGTGACCAAAAAGGTTCGGCGGGGTTATTGGGTTACGGGGATAGGGTGGAAGTGAGGGCTTAAATGGGTCGGTGCAGACTCGAGGGCCGAATGGCCTCCTTCTGCACTGTATGTTCTATGTTCAGGGAAAATGCTCTGTCCAGCCTTGTTCGAATTTTATACGTTTCAATCAGGTCTCCTTTCATCCTTCTAAATTCCAGCGAATACAGGCGCAGTTGAGCCAATATCTTCTCAGGACAGTCCCACCAACCTCCACTCCACTCTATATGGCAAGCACGCCCTTTCTTAGGTAGGGATACCAAAACTGTACGCCATACTTCAGATGTGGTCTCACCAATGCTCTGTATAACTGCAGTAAGACATCCCTACTCCTGAACTCAAATCCTCTTGCAATGAAGGCCAACATACCATTTGCCTTCCTAATTGCTTGCTGCACCTGCCTCTCCACTTTCATTGACTGGTGTACAAGGACACCCAGATCTCATTGCACATCCACGCTTCCCAATATATCTCCATTTAAATAACACTCTTCCTTTCTGTTTTTCCCACCAAAGTGTATAACTTCACAATTAGCCACATTGCACTGCATCTGCCCACTCACTCAACTTGTCTAAATCACCATGAAGTCTCCTTGCATCCTCCTCCCAATTCTGCCCGGTTTTGCTTCACCAGCAAACTTGAAAATCTTGGATTTGGTTCCTTCATCCACACCATTTATATATGTATATATATATATATATATATATATATATATATCATGAGCTGGGGCCCATGAACTGATCCCTGCTGTACCCCACTAGTCTGTGCCTGTCACATGGAAAAAGACCAATTTATTCCCATTCTCTATTTCCTGTCTGTCAACCAATTCTTGATCTATGCCAGTACAATACCCCCTATCCCATGTGCTTTGATTTTTCCCACTAAATCTTTCTGGAAATATTAAATTGATTCCTGACTATCTACTGTTGTAGATGAGAAGTGATTAACAAGAATACTTGACAAAACGTAGTTCCTGATAAATTACAGAGAATGTAAGGAGCAATTGGTTTTGGAGAAGAGCTGGGGCCTGGAAGGTTTACTCTGCAGTAAACCATAAATTAGGCTTTGAGATCTCAACTGATAGCTTCAAAAAGAAGGAAAGGTTTGAGCAAGTGAGGCAATTTTTTCTTTATAGAGCAACATAGTAAATCTTTTAACTACCAACTTAAACTGGTTAACCTGATGCATATATTTACTTACCTCATTGCTTCTAAGATTATAATTTATTTTGCAATAGATTTCTTGACAGGTTTAAAACATTTTAGTGGCATTGTTAGAATTGTTGAACCTGTCCAATTTACTGATTAAGATGCATACAAGACATCAGTGAGATTCTTTCCACTTGGGTGAATACTGATTTTATATGAATCATAGAATCATCATAGAATTTACAGTGCAGAAGGAGGCCTTTCGGCCCATTGGGTCTGCACCAGCTCTTGGAAAGAGCACCCTACCCAAGCCCACACCTCCACCCTATCCCCATAACACAGTAACCCCACCCAACACTAAGGGCAATTTTGGAGACTAAGGACAATTTATCACGGCCAATCCACCTAACGTGCACACCTTTGGACTGTGGGAGGAAACCGGAGCACCTGGAGGAAACCCACGCGCACACGGGGAGAACGTGCAGACTCCGCACAGACAGTGACCCAAGTCGGGAATCGAACCTGTGACCCTGGAGCTGTGAAGCAATTGCGCTAACCACTATGCTACTGTGAAATGAAATGAAAATCATTGTCAATGTAAATCAATGAAATTATTGTCACAAGTAGGCTTCAAATGAAGTTACTGTGAAAAGCCCCTAGTCACCACATTCCGCCGCCTGTTCGGGGAGGCTGGTACGGGAATTGAACCCGCGCTGCTGGCCTGCCTTGGTCTGCTAAACCAGCCCCTCACATTCTCAACTAACACTTGCACATATATTTTTGAAACATCTATTTGTGCCTATCAAGACATGTGCAAATGCCCCCACAGTCAGAAGATGTAACAAATACTTTTGAAAATGATATTCATGCTGAAATGTAACTGCATGTAAGTGCTGGGAGAGCACTTTGGAGATGGTGACCACAATTCGGTGTCTTTCACTATTGCAATGGAGAGGGATCGGGCCATAAGGCAGGGCAAGGTTTATAATTGGGGGAGGGGTAATTATGATACGATTAGGCAAGTATTAGGGAGCATAAGATGTGAACAGAAACTGTGAAGGAAAGGCACAAATGAAAAGTGGAGCTTGTTCAAGGAACAAATACTGCGTGTCCTTGATAGGCATGTCCCTGTCAGGTAGGGAGGAAATGGCTGTGTGAAGGAACTATAGTTCACAAAATAGGTTGAATGTCTTGTCAAGAGGAAAAAGGAAGAGTATGTAAGGATGAGAAAACAAGCTTCAATAGGGTCGTTTGAGGGTTACAAGGTAGCAAGGAATGAGTTGAAAAAAGGGCTTAGGAGAGCTAGGAAGGGGCATGAGAAGTCCTTAGCGGGTCGGATCAAGGAAAACCCCAAGACTTTTTACTCTTATGCGAGAAATAAAAGAATGACCAGGGTGAGGGTAGGGCCGGTCAAGGACAGTAGTGGGAACTTGTGCATGGAGTCAGAAGAAATAGGAGAGGCGTTGAATGAATACTTTTCTTCAGTGTTCACAAAGGAGAGGGGTCATGTTTTTGAAGCTGAGAGTGTGATACAGGCGGGTAGGCTGGAGGAGGTAGATGTTCTGAGGAAGGATGTATTAGCAATTTTGAAAAACCTGAGGGTCGACAAGTCCCTTGGGCCAGATTGGATATACACAAGGATTCTTTGGGAGGCAAGGGATGAGATTGCAGAGCCTTTGGCTTTCATCTTTGGGTCCTCGCTGTTCACGGGGATAGTGCCAGAGGACTGGAGAGTGGCGAATGTTGTTCCTCTGTTCAAGAAAGGGAATAGGAATGACCCTGGTAATTATAGGCCAGTTAGTCTTACTTCGGTGGTCGGGAAGATAATGGAAAAGGTCCTGAAGGATAGGATCTATGACCATTTGGAAAGATGCAGCTTAATTTTAAAAAATAATGTTTTAAATCGCTTATTGTCACAAGTAGGCTTCAATGAAGTTACTGTGAAAAGCCCCTAGTCGCCACATTCCGGCGCCTGTTCAGGGAGGCTGGTACGGGAATTGAACCGTGCTGCTGGCCTGCCTTGGTCTGCTTTAAAAGCCAGCTATTTAGCCCAGTGTGCTAAACCAGCCTAATCCGGGATAGTCAACACAGATTCGTGAAGGGTAGGTCTTGCCTCACAAATTTGATTGAATTCTTTGAGGAGATAACTGTGTCGATGAAGGTAGAGCAGTTGATGTCGTATACATGGATTTTAGTCAGGCGTTTGATAAGGTTTCCCATGGTCGGCTCATGAAAGTAAGGAGGTGTGGGATAGAGCGAAATTTGGCCAAGTGGATAAGTAACTGGCTATCACATAGAAGACAGAGGGTGGTGGTGGATGGAAAATTTTCAGACTGGAGACCAGTTACCAGCGGTGTACCACAGGGATCAGTGCTGGGTCCTCTGCTATTTGTGATTTTTATCAATGACTTGGAGGAGGGGGCTGAAGGGTGGGTCAGTAAATTTGCTGATGACACCAAGATTGGTGGAGTAGTGGATGAGGTGGAGGGCTGTTGTAGGCTGCAAAGAGACATTGATAGGATGCAGAGCTGGGCCGAATAATGGCAGATGGAATTTAACCCTGATAAGTACGAGGTGATTCATTTTGGTAGAAAAAATTTGAATGAGATTACAGGGTCAACGGCAGGGTTCTGAGGAATGTGGAGGAACCGAGAGATCTTGGGGTTCATGTCCACAGATCTCTGAAGGTTGCCACTCAAGTGGATAGAGCCGTGAAGAAGGCTTATCGTGTGTTAGCGTTGAGTTCAAGAGCTGCGGGGTTATGCTGCAACTATACATGGCCCTGGTGAGACCACATTTGGAGTATTGTGTGCAGTTCTGGTCACCTCATTATAGGAAGGATGTGGAAGCATTGGAAAGGGTGCAAAGGAGATTTACCAAGGTGCTGCCTGGTTTGCAAGATAGGTCTTATGAGGAAATGTTGAGGGAGCTCGGGCTTTTCTCTTTGGAGCGGAGGAGGGTGAGAGGTGACTTAATAGAGGTTTATAAGATGATGAGGGGCATAGATAGAGTGGACGTTGAGAGACTATTTCCTCGGGTGGATGTAGCTGTTACAAGGGGGCATAACTATAAGATTCAGGGTGGGAGATATAGGAGGGATGTCCGAGGTAGGTTCTTTACTCAGAGAGTGGTTAGGGTGTGGAATGGATTGCCTGCTGTGATAGTGGAGTCGGACACTTTAGGAACTTTCAAGCGGTTATTGGATAGGCACATGGAGCACACCAGAATGACAGGGAGTGGGATAGCTTGATCTTGGTCTCGGACAATGCTCGGCACAACATCGAGGGCCGAAGGGCCTGTTCTGTGCTGTATTGTTCCATGTTCTATGCTTTAAACTCTGAATTTAGATATTTTACATGGTTGAAGGGGTTTTAAAACAAATGACCCTCTTTCATTAACCTCTTCCACCTCCAGAAAGAAGCAACTTACATTTAAAACACTTAATTTCCTTTTCCCGAAGTGCTTCAAAGCCTATCAATTACTTCAAGAATGGAGTCACTATTGTTGTGTCGGCAACAGCTGCAACTAATCGGTCCACAGCAACAATCCACAAACAGCTTGGAGCCGAAATAATGACAAATTACTTTTTATTGCTGGTGTTGTTGAGGGCTAAGAATTGGTCATCAAATAGTTTCTACTGAGAAGTTACCCACTTCTTTTGCATCCTTTGCATCCACCTGAACAGATGGATGGAGACTTGATTTAACATCTCATTTAAAAGACGGCACCTCCAACAATCTATTAATGCTGTACCATAGTGTCAGTCAAAATGATTCTCTCACGTCCTGAGTGAGGCTCAAATGCACAACTTCTGACTCGGATTATACAACTATCGAACCAAGCTAACACATTGATAATAGTTTAATCAGACAAGTACATTATTTTACTCTCCAAGTTAGTTATTTTATGTTGGCCAATCATAAAATCACAAATTTATTCAGAATATAATTCTATAAATTAATGAACTTTCTATTGTCATTCAGATGTTTTATTTTATTCCCATTGAAATGTTTTAAACAAATTGACTACCTGGTAATTTTAAAGTTGCTCTGCTTTTCATTGACTGTCGTACTTAATATTTTTCTGGTCCTTTGCCAGGACAAAAAGGTGATCAGCCAACTGTTGTCGAAGTTGATCCAAAGTATAATTTATATCATCAAAAATATGCTGTGTTGGAACACCGGAACACAAAACTAATATACAACAGCACTTGAATGCTTGATCGAGAACTTGGAATTAAGAAGGAATGGGGAGGCAGTCGTGAGAGAGCAAACTACAATTTCATAGCTTTCCACAGACAAAGGGCAAAGTAGTTTAATTTGCCATGTGGTCTTCATGTTTCACTATGCCAAGCATGAAATGCTGAATTAGATGTTTTATGTTAACTATTGCACCAGCCTATTTCCATGCTGCTCTCTTCACCAGACTAGTAAGACTATTTTGAGGATCAGTGCATTCCTAGAATCAGCAATATACCTTAACACTTTCCATGGTAGTGTTGTGCTGCTTATAGAAAGCTTGGGAGGAAGTAGCAGTGTCCCGTAGAGTTTTGTTCTCGGAACATAGGAACAGAAGTAGACCATTTATACCCTTGAGCCTGTTCCGCCATTCAGTGAGATCATGCATGAACTGCCACTTAACTCCATATACCTGCCTTGCCCTGTATCCCTGAATACCATGGGTTAACACAAGTCTGTCAAATGTAGATTTAAATTAACAATTGATCGAGCATCAACTGTCCTTCATGGAATAGAGTTCAAAACTTATACCAACTTTTATAAGTGTTTCCGAATCTCTCTCCTGAGAAGTTTGAGTCTGATATTTAGTCTATACCCTTTAGCCTAGATTCCCCGACCAGTGGAAATAGTTTCTATCTCTCTACCCCATCTGTTTTCCTTGATATCTTGAAATCGTCAATAAAATCATCTGCTAAATTCTCGGGAATATACTCCAGTTTGTATAATCTCTCCTCATAATTTACCTTTGGAATCCAGGTCTCATTCTGATAAATCTACTCAACAATTTGATGCCTAGCATTGCTCGCAGACTGCATCAGTTGACTATATGTCAATTTTATAGATGCAGTGCTGCAGGGGGCAGTCTTAGGTTTGCTGATTATCCTGAATAGGAGGCATGGCAAATAATTCTGAGGATGCTGCCGGATATGAGGAAGTACAGGTGCAAAGGAAAAGTTGGAAAAATTGGGACTGCTTTTGTAAGACGTGATGGAATTTGCAGTAGTTTCAAAACTTATACTTTTTGAAATGGAGAATTCGAAAAGGGAAACCAACAAATGACACTGAGAAGGGAAACTGACCCTCACAGTTTACCGAGAAACTGAGGTTGAAAGCCAAAACTTCTGAGAAGACTAAAACTGATTGAAACCATATATAAAACACATCCGTTTACATCAATGGTGCCGTGGTGGAGATGGTTGACAGCTTCAAATTCCTAGGTGCACACATTACCGACAATCTGTCCTAGTCCATCCATGTCAACGCTACAACCAAGAAAGCACAACAGCGCCTATACTTCTGCAGGAAACTAAGGAAATTCGGCATGTCCATATTACCAATTTTTACAGATGCACCTTAGAAAATATCCTATTTGGCTGCGTCACAGCTTGGTATGGCGAGTGCTTGGCCCAAGACTGTAAGAAACTACAGCCCAGTCCATCACGCAAACCCGCCTCCCATCGTTTGACTCTGTCTACACCTCCTGCTGCCTTGGGAAAGCGGGCAGCATAATCAAAGACCCTTCCCATCCGGGTTATTCTTTCTTCCAACCTCGTCCATCGGGCAGGAGTACAAGAGCCTTAAAACCCACACTAACAGATTCAAAACCAGCTGTTACCAGACTCCCAAATGACCCTCTTATGGACTGAACTGAACTGATCTTTCCACACACCTTCACTACTGAGTGACACTACACTCGTATGCATCACCCGATGTCTATGTATTTACATTGTATATTTATCATATGTTCTATGTTTTTCATGTATGGAACGATCTGCTTGGACTATACGCAGAACAATACTTTTCACTGTACCTTGGGCACGTGACAAATCTAAAGGTCACAGCAATCAGAGCTCAGATGAAAATGATCCCAGTGGTGCAGTACAAGCAGACTGAAGACAAGAGGCTAGGTCCAGAAGCTGACACTGGGCAAACATACAGTTGCTGCATCTGTTTCTGTTACTTGAAGCTAGCATTGGTGGATCAACGCCATTCAAAGCATAATAGGCAGAGTCCAGGTGGTTCTGCAGAAATACGCCATTTTCGGTGAAGACCATGCCTATGGAACCGAGGTTGATTGAGTGCTGTTGTCGCCTGTGCATCAGGCAAATCTCAGAAGAGGAGCTGAAATTCTATGTGAGGAAGACTTTGAAGGACTTTGTGACTGAAGAAATAGATGCTTAGTAGATTGCTGAGCGAGTGCATAAGATCTGTCTTAGTTATATGTGCCATTTAATGTATAATTTATAGTTTATAATTGTCTGCAATTTGCCTGTTAATTCATGCTTAACTTGAGTTGCTTCCGGATTTTAGCGTGTCGGTGGTTATTCAAGCTGGTATTTACTGTGTTGTTTGAATCTTGTGAGGTAAAAAATTATTTTGTTCTGAACTGGTGAATCTTGTGGCTTCATGCCTTCAGTAAATAACTGGAATTTCCGATTTTTTTTTTTTTTAAGTTACTCTTGACCGAGATCATAATGAATAGAGGAGATTAATAATAATAATCTTTATTATTGTTACAAGACGACATACAACAACACTTCCTCCACAATAGTCCTCAATACCGGGGCCCCGCAAGGCTGCGTACGTGGGCCCCGCAAGGCTGCGTACGTAGCCCCCTACTATACTCCCTGTACACACACTGCGTGGCAAAATTTGGCTCCAACTCCATCTATAAGTTTGCTGACGATACAATCATAGTGGGCCGGATCTCGGATAACGACAAGTCAGAATACAGAAGGGAGATTGAGAACCTAGTGGAGTGGTGCAGCGACAACAATCTCTCCCTCAAAACCAGCAAAACTGAAGAGCTGGTCATTGACTTCAGGAAACAAAATACTGTACACCCCCTGTCAGCATCAATGGGGCCGAGGTGGAGATGGTTAGCAGCTTCAAATTCCTTGGGGTGCACATCTCCAAAAATCAGTCCTGGTCCATCCACGTCGGCGCTACCACCAAGAAGGCAGAACAGTGACTATACTCCCTTAATTAAGGAAATTCGGCATGTCCACTTTAACTCTTACCAACTTTTACAGATGCACCATAGAAAGCATCCTATCTGGCTGCATCACAGCCTGGTATAGAACTGCTCGGCCCAAGACCGCAAGAAACTTCAGAGAGGCATGAACACAGCCCAGTCCATCACACCAACCTGCCTCCCATTCATTGACTCCATTTACACCTCACACTGCCTGGGGAGCATAATCAAAGAGCCCTCCCACCTGGCTCACTCACTCTTCCAACTTCTTCCATCGGGCAGGAGATACAAAAGTCTGAGAACACGCACAAACAGACTCAAAAACAGCTTGTTCCCCGCTGTTACCAGACTCCTAAACGGCCCTCTTATGGACTGACCTGATTAACACTACACCCCTGTATGCTTCACCCGATGCCAGTGTTATGTAGTTACATTGTGTACCTTGTGTTGCCCCATTATGGATTTTATTTTATTTTCTTTTGTTTTCATGAAGTAATGATCTGTTGAGCTAGGCGCAGAAAAATACTTTTCACTGTACCTCGGTATAGGTGACAATAAACAAAAAGAAACAAACACATTCCTCTGGTTAATTTGACCCCCTGTTTCCTAGAAGCAAAACAAAATCATTTTTAAAAACATGACCACTGCAGTCAAACACACTACAACTCCCCAGGCTTTTAACCCTTAACTTGTCCCAATATTTAGAAACCAATATTCCTAAAATCCTCCATTCGTCACATAATCCAGAGACCCAGGTTAATGCTCTGAGGGCATGGGTTCCAACCCCACCATGGCGGTGGATGGAATTTAAATTCAGTTAATAAATCTGTAATTAAAGGCCAGTTTCAGGAACAGTGACCATCAAACCATTGTTGTAAAAACCCATCTGGTTCATTAATGTTCTTGAGGGAAGGAAATCTGCCATCCTTAGCTGGTCAAGCCTACATGTCACAGTAGATCCACTGCAATGTGGTTGACTCTTAACTACCCTTTGACAAGGTCTAGCAAACCGCTCAGTTGCATAAGAAAGTGACAGAGAAGTCAATAAGGAAAGAAACCAAGTGGACGACCAAACATTGACAAGGGCACTGGAAACGTCAATGGTGCACCCACCCAGCCACCTGCAAAGTCTTCTTCACTAACACCCAGGGGCCTGTCAAAATTGGGAGAGCTGTCCTGCAGACCATTCAGGCAGCAGCTTGACAGAGTCATACTCACAGAATTATACCCCAGTAGCTCTGGCAGGATCTCACCAGCAGGACCTCACAGTGCTATACCGTCGAGAGGGAGTTGGGATTCCTCAATATTAACTCCAGACCCCATGACACGCCACACAGACAGGCACAAGACGCACACGCAGGCACAAGGCACACAATGCACGCACATAATACACGACGCACTCACAAGACACACGACGCACGCACAAAGCACATAAAAAACCCAAAAGCTGGTTAATCAGTATTTCAGTGCTCCTCCATATTCAACATCACTTAGAAGAAGCACAGAGTGTGGTAAGGATATATGGTGTATTATGGGTGGCAGTCTCCCATGTTCATCACCAAGATTGACTCAGTATCACCTCACCTGACCGAACTGGCTAAGTCCTAAACAACATAGCTGCTAGACAAAGTCTGCAACAGGTGTTGAGGAATACAAGAAGAGAGAAAAACGTCCTTTATCTCATCCTCACCATTCTACTTGGCGCACATGCATCTGTCCATGACAGTATGAGCAGGAGTCACCACTGCACAATCCTTGTGGAGAAAATATCCCACCTTGACGTTGAGGATACCTTCCATCATATTGTATCGCACTGTCGCCATGCTAAATGGGATAGATTTTAAAGTGATCCAGCAACTCAAAACTGAACATTCATAAGGCACGAGGGGCCATCAGGAGCAGAATTGTATTCAACCTATAACCTCATGGCTGAACATATTACTGTTGCCATCAAGTTGGAGGATCAACCCTGGTTCAATGTAGAGTCCTGGACTGCACGCCAGGAGCAGTACCAGGCATACCACAAAATTAGGTATCAACCTGGTGAAGCTCCAACACAACACGACTTGCATGCTAAGCAGTGAAAGCAGCATACAATAGACAGAGCTAAGCAATCCCACATCCCACAACCAATGGATCAGATCAAAGCTTGCATCCTTCCATATCCAGTCATGGATGGTGCTGGGCAATTAAACAACTCACTGGAGGATGAGGGTCCATAAATATCCTCACCTTAACAATGGGGAATCCAGCATATCAGTGCAAAAGTCAAGGCTGAAGCATTTTGCTACAATCTTCAAACAGCAGTGCCAAATGGATGATCCATCTTGACCTCCTTTTGGGGTCCCCAGCATCACAGATAGAACATAGAACATTACAGCACAGTACAGGCTCTTCGGCCCTCGATGTTGCGCCGACCTGTGAAACCACTCTAAAGCCAATCTACACTATTCCCTTATCGTCCATATGTCTATCCAATGACTATTTGAATGCCCTTAGTGTTGGCGAGTCCACTACTGCTGCAGGCAGTGTATTCCACGCCCTTACTACTCTCTGAGTAAAGAACCTACCTCTGACATCTGTCTTATATCTATCTCCCCTCAATTTAAAGCTATGTCCCCTCGTGCTAGACATCACCATACGAGGAAAAAGGCTCTCACTGTCCACCCGATCCAATCCTCTGATCACCTTGTATGCCTCAATTAAGTCACCTCTTAACCTTCTCTCTAACGAAAACAGCCTCAGGTCCCTCAGCCTTTCCTCATAAGGTCTTCCCTCCATACCAGGCAACATTCTGGTAAATATCCTCTGCACCCTTTCCAATGCTTCCACATCCTTCCTCTAATGCGGCGACCAGACTTGCACGCAGTACTCCAAATGCGGCCGCACCAGAGTTTTGTACAGCTGCAACATGACTTCATGGCTCCGAAACTCAATCCCTCTACCAATAAAAGCTAACACACCGTACGCCTTCTTAACAACCCTCTCAACCTGGGTGGCAACTTTCAGGGATCTATGTACATGGACACCGAGATCTCTCTGCTCATCCACACTGCCAAGAATCTTACCATTAGCCCAGTACTCTGTCTTCCTGTTATTCCTTCCAAAAAGAATCACCTCACACTTTTCTGCATTAAACTCCATTTGCCACCTCTCAGCCCAGCGCTGCAGCTTATCTATGTCCCTCTGTAACTTGTAACATCCTTTCGCACTGTCCACAACTCCACCAACTTTAGTGTCATCTGCATATTTACTCACCCATCCTTCTCCGCCCTCCTCCAGGTCATTTATAAAAATGACAAACAGCAGTGGCCCCAAAACAGATCCTTGTGGTACACCACAAGTAACTGGACTCCATTCTGAACATTTCCCATCAACCACCACCCTTTGTCATGCAGCGAGCCAATTTCTGATCCAAACTGCTAAATCACCCTGAATCCCATGCCTCCGTGTTTTCTGCAGTAGCCTACCGTGGGGAACCTTATCCATCGCTTTACTGAAATCCATTTACACCACATCAAGCTTTACCCTCATCCACCTGTTTGGTCACCTTCTCAAAGAACTCAATAAGGTTTGTGAGGCACGACCGACCCTTCAGAAAACCGTGTTGACTATCTCTAATCAAATTATTCCTTTTCAGATGATTAATACATCTTATAAACCTTTCCAAGATTTTGCCCACAACAGAAGTAAGACTCACTGGTTTATAGTTACTGGGGTTGTCTATACTCCCCTTCTTGAACAAGGGGACAACATTTGCTATCCTCCAGTCTTCTGGCACTATTCCTGTAGACAAAGATGACTTAAAGATCAAAGCAAAGGCTCAGCAATCTCCTCCCTAGCTTCCCAGAGAATCCTAGGATAAATCCCATCCGGCCCAGGGGACTTATCTATTTTCACACTTTCCAGAATTGCTAACACCTCCTCCTTATGAACCTCAAGCCCTTCTAGTCTAGTAGCCTGAATCTCCGTATTCTCCTCGACAACATTGTCTTTTTCCTGTGTGAATACTGACGAAAAATATTCATTTAACACCTCTCCTATCTCCTCGGACTCCAAGCGCAACTTCCCACTACTGTCCTTGACTGGCCCGACTCTTACCCTAGTCATTTGTTTATTCCTGACATATCGATAGAAAGCTTTTGGGTTATCCTTGATCCTACCTGTCAAAGACTTCTCATGTCCCCTCCTGGCTCTTCTTAGCTCTCTCTTTAGGTCCTTCCTAGCTAACTTGTAACTCTCGAGCGCCCTAACTGAACCTTCATGTCTCATCTTTACATAAGTCTCCTTCTTCCTCTTGACAAGTGTTTCGACTGTCAAGTAAACCACGGTTCCCTTGCTCGACCACTTCCTCCCTGCGTGACAGGTACATCCTTATCAAGGACACGCAGCAACTGTTCCTTGAACAAGCTCCACATTTCCATTGTGCCCATCCCCTGCAGTTTTCCTCTCCATCCGATGCATCCTAAGTCTTGCCTCATCGCATCATAATTGCCTTTCCCCCAGATGGAACTCTTGCCCTGCGGTATATACCTATCCCTTTCCATCACTAAAGTAAACTTTTTTTTAAAATAAGTATTTTTATTCTCCCTTTACACATTTTCTCCCACATTTACACCCATCAACAATAAACAATAATCAGCAAGATATGTCAATCCCCATAATGACAACGATCCCATCCGCCCACCAACCCCCAAACCTCAGCCCACATGTTTACATAAACAAATGACAAAAAGGAATCAGGGATTACCCAGAGTCACCCTTAATCTACACAGCCCTTCTCCCCCCCCCACCCACCCCCCCCAACTAATGTTCGATGTTATCCAGTTCTTGAAAGTGCATAATAAATCGTGCCCATGACTTGTAGAACCCCTCCGAGCTTCCCCTCAGTTCGAACTTAACCTTCTCAAGGGTCAAGTATTCCAACAGGTCCCCCCGCCACGCCAGGGCACTGGGTGGAGAGGCTGCTCTCCATCCCAGCAGGATCCACCTTCGGGCGATCAACGAGGCGAAGGCTATGATATCTGCCTCCGCTCCCGTTTCCAACCCTGGCTGGTCCGACACCCCGAATATGGCCTCCTGGGGACCCGGGTCCAGTTTCACACGCACCACCTTGGAAATTACCCGAAACACCTCCTTCCAGTACTCCCCTAGCTTTGGACAGGACCAAAACATATTAACGTGATTCGCAGCCCTCCCCACCCCACCCCCCGCAACGCTCACACACATCCTCTACTCCTTCAAAAAATCGGCTCATCCTCGTCCTCGTGAGGTGCGCTCTATATACCACCTTCAGCTGTATCAGCCCCAACCTCGCACATGAGGTGGAGGCATTCACTCTCCGGAGCACCTCATACCAGACCCCCTCCTCTATAACCTCTCCCAGCTCTTCCTCCCACTTTGCTTTGATCCCTTCCAGTGGTGCCTTATCCTCTTCCAGAATAGCTCCGTACACCGCTGACACTGCCCCCTTCTCCAGTCCCCTTGTCGTCAACACCTCCTCCAGCAATGTGGAGGCCGGTTCCTCTGGGAAGCTCTGTATCTCCTTTTTGGCAAAATCCCGAACCTGCATGTACCTAAACCCTTCTCCCTGTTCTAGCCCATACTTCGCTTCCAGCTCCCTCAATCCTGCAAACCGACCCCGAAGAAACAAATCTTTTAGCGTCTTAATCCCCTTCTCTTCCCATTTCCGAAAACTTCCATCCCACCTCCCTGGCTCAAATCTGTGGTTCCCCCGAATCGGCATTCCCCTTGACCCTAAACCCAACCCGAAGTGTTGGCGAAACTGCCTCCAGATTTTCAATGAACACTAAAGTAAACTTAATCGAATTGTGGTCACTATCACCAAAGTGCTCACCTACCGCCAAATCTAACACCTGTCCTGGTTCATTACCCAGTACCAAATCCAATATGGCCTCGCCTCTCGTTGGCCTATCTACATAGTGTGTCAGGAAACCCTCCTGCACACATTGGACAAAAACAGACCCATCTAAAGTACTCGAACTATAGCGTTTCCAGTCAATATTTGGAAAGTTAAAGTCCCCCAGAACAACTACCCTGTTGCTTTCGCTCCTATCCAGAATCATCTTTGCAATCCTTTCCTCTACATCTCTGGGACTTTTTGGAGGCCTATAGAAAACCCCTAACAGAATTCAGCCAATTTAATTTACTCCGCCTGATATCAAAGAAGACGGAAGGCATTGGATACTGCAAAGGTTATGGGCCCTAACAACATTCCGGCAATAATATTGAAGTTTTCTGCTCCAGAGCTAGCTGTATCCCTAGTCGAGATGTTCCACTGCGGCTGCAACACTGGCATCTACCCGGCAATGTGGAAAATTGACCACATATGTCTTGTGCACAAAAGCAGGACAAATCCAACCTGACCAGTTACCATCCCATCAGTCTAATCTTGATCACCTGTGAAGTGATGGCGGGATACATCAACGGTGCTATCAAGCAGCAGTAAGCCAGCGATAGCCAACTCACTGAAACTCAGTTTGGGTTCTGCCTGTGCCACTCGGCTCTTGAACTTAATATAGCCTTTGTTTAAACATGGACAAAAGAGCTGAACTCGAGAAGTGAGGTGAGATTGATTGCCCTGGGCCTCAAGGTAGCATTAGACTGAGTGTGACATCAAGGTGCTCTAGCAAAATTGAAAACTGAAGTCAATGGGAATCGGGGGAAACTCATAGCTAATTGGAGTCATACTCTAGCACAAAGGAAGATGGTTGTGGTGGTTGGAGGTCAATCAAGACATGGTTGCAGAAGTACCTCAGGATAGTGCCCCTGGCCCAACTGTCTTCAGCTGCTTCAGCAATGATCTTCTCTCCATTAAAAGATCAGGAGTAGGAATGGTCACTCGTGATTGCACAGCCCATTGGCAACTCCTCAGATATTGAAGCAGTCCCTGTCCATGTGAAGTTGACATGAGCAATATTCAGGCTTGGACTGATACGTGGCAAATTTTGTGCCACACAAGTGCAAGGCAATGACCATTCCCAAGGAGAGAGAATCTAGCCATCTCCCCCTTGACATTCAATGACATTAACATTCCTGAACCCCCCTCCATCCTCGGGTTACCATTGACTAGAAACTGAACTGGACTAGCAACATAAATTCCGTGGCTACAAGACCAGGTCAGAGTTTGGGAATTCTGCAGAGAGCAACTCCCCTCCTGACTCCCTAAAGTCTGTCCTCCATCTACAATGCACAAGTTAGGAATGTAATGAATATATTCCATTTGCCTGAATGAGTGCAGCTCCAACAAAACTGACGAAGCTTGGCACCATCCAGGACAATGCAGCTTGTTTCATTGGCACCTTATCCACCACCAAACATTCTCTTCCTGCACCACTGACTCACAGTGGCAGCATTGTTCACTACAAGGTGCTCTGCAGCAACACACAGGCCCCTTTGACAGCACTTTCCAGACCTGCTACCTCTACTACCGAGTGGGACAAGGGCACAGATGCAAGGGAACAGCACCACCTGCAAGTTCCCTCCAAACCACACACCATCCTGACAAGGTGGCCGACCACTGCCGTCTCATGGGTAATTAGGGATGGGAAATAAATGCTGGCCAAGCCAGTGACCCCCATGTCCCACGAAAGAATCAATAAAAAAACAATAGAAATGTTTCATAAATAGGGTTACATTGATTGTTTTGATTTATTGTCACATGTACCAAAGTACAGTGAAAAGTATTTTTCTGTGGCTGAGAAAACACTATGTACATAGTAGACAAAAAGAGTAATCAGCAGAGTACATTGACAAATGGTACATCGACAATCAGTGATTGGTTACAATGCGGAACAGGGGCCAAACAAAGCAAATACATGAGCAAGAGCAGCATAGGGCACCGTGGATAGTGTTCTTGCAGGGAACAGATAAGTCCGAGGAGGAGTTGTTGAGTCTTGTAGCTGTGGGGAAGAAGCTGTTCCTATGTCTGGATGTGCGGTTCTTCAGACTTCTGTACCTCCTGCCTGATGGAAGGGCCTGGAAGAAGGCATTGCCTGGGTGGGAGGGATCAGAGAGCAAGGCCAAGGCAGATGAAGGATTTCTCACAAAGGGAGGGGGGGAATGGACAGAAGCCTTCTGCGATACAAAATCCAAGATGTTGTAAGAATATGGGTTTACCTCACAAATCACCATCATGATTTTGTGCTCTGAAATTAGTGGAACAGTGGCAGTCATCAGATCACAGTAGCAGCACTGATCCAATATACTTTATCCAATATAAGTTGTGCAGACAAGAAAGTAACACAGAGCTGCCATCATCTGGAATTTCCAAAACGATGATTGATCGGCTAACAATTGATCGGATGACTGACTGGAAGAGTTTGTCTAGAAAATGAACAGGATAATTTCACACTGCGCTAATTCAACTTATTTTATCTGAGTGTGACGTTGAACGTGAAGAGGGAATAGGTTCCTTTAATTGAGTTGATAAATGAATAATCTGTTTTTCTTGTTATTCCAAATACAGTGCAATTGTTTCACATGATTTGTGCTATTCAAACATTTTTGAAGTTTTGGACACTTGTCCTTCACATTTTACAGATTTAGAACTTTATAATACATCGTCATTAATGAAGGAGGCCATTTGGCCCCTCAAGTCCATGCCAGCTATCCATGACCATGGAAGCAATCCAGTCAGTCAGACTCCCTCACGCCATTCCCATAGCCTTTCAGGTTTATTATCATCCAATTTTGTTTTGAAATCAATTTTGTAAAGATATTTTATTCCAAACATGTTCAACATATTACCACAACCTTAACATCCAACAGAGTATACAGTTTATAAGTTTTTTTCCGCATTTATCCCCCATCCGCCTCGACAAACAGCTCTTCAAATAAAGTCATGAATGGCCTCCACCACACCTCAAAGCCATCTTCCGATCCCCTGAGGGCAAATTTGATTTACCCTACAAGTCTCCCAACCATGCCACGACCCCCGGCAGCATAGCCAACATCCAATTCAAAAGTATCCGTCGGTGGGCAATTAGCGAGGTGAAGGCCACAACATCGACCCCCTTCCCCTTCAGCAGCTCCGGCACTTCCAACACCCCAAAGATCACGACCATAGAATCCGGCTTCATCTCAAACCTTACAATCCTTGATAGATTCCTAAACAGAGACTCCCTCAATGTCAGCAAAACTTAGGAGCTGGCCTTGACTTCAGGAAGCACAGTAGCGTACACACCCCTATCTGCATCAATGATGCCAAGGTGGAGTTGGTTGACCGCTTCAAATTCCGAGGAGTGCACATAACCAACAATTTGGCCTCGTCCACCCATGTTGTTGCTATGACAAAGAAAGCACAACAGTGCCTATACGTCCGCAGGAAACTAAGGAAATTCGGCATATCCACATTGACTCTTACCAATTTTTACAGATGGACCATTGAAAGCATCCTATCTGACTGCATCACAGACAGCTATGGCAGCTGCTTGGCCCTAGACCATAAGAAACTGCAGGGAGTCGTGAACACCGCCCAGTCCATCACGCGAACCTACCTCCCATCCATTGACTCTGTCTGCACCTCCCGCTGCCTTGGGAAAGCGGGCAGCACAATCAAAGACCCCTCCCACGGGGTTATTCTCTCTTCCAACTTCTTCTATCAGGCAGGAGATACAAAAGTCTGAGAATATCCACTAACAGATTCAAAAACAGTTTCTTCCCGCTGTTACCAGACTCCTGAATGACCCTCTTACGGACTGAAAAGATCTCTTCACACATCTCTACTGAGTAGTACTACACTCCTTATGTTCACCTGATGCCTGTATTTACATTGTGTATTTATGCATTTCCTATGCTTTTTCATGTATGGAATGATCTGTCTGGGCTGTATGCAGACTATACTTTTCACATGTGACAATAAATCAAATTCAACACTGCCTCCCGAAAGTTCTCCAACTCCTCACACCCTCAAACCTGTCGCAATCTTGTTCACTTCTGTCAAATCTTCCCTCAATCTCCTTTGCTCCAAGGAGAACGACCCCAACTTTTCCAAACCATTCTGGTATATCTCTTCTGCACCCTCTCAATGACGCACATCCTGCCTAAAAGTATCGTGACCGTAACTGGATGCAATGCCCCAGTTGGAACCCAACCAGACCTTTATTTTTTTTTAAATTTAGAGTACCCAATTAATTTTTTCCAATGAAGGGGCAATTTAGTGTGGCCAATCCATCGAACCTGCACATCTTTGGGTTGTGAGCGCGAAACCCATGAAAACACGAGGAGAATGTGCAAACTCCATACGGACAGTGACCCAGAGCCGGGATCGAACCTGGGACCTCAGCGCCGTGAGGCAGCAGGGCTAACCCTCTGCGCTACGTGCTGCCCCAACCAGACCTTTATAAAGATTCAGCAGAACCTCGCTGCTTTTTGTTTATGAAACCCACACACTTTGCCATACACTTCAAAGATCGATGCAAATGCACCCCCAGGTCCCTCTGTTCCCATGGCACTTTGTCAAACATTTTTTTGAAAATCCACTGCACACCATCCACTACATTCCCTTCATCAACTTTTTCTGTTACTTCATCTAAATATTCAATTGCATGTCCAGTCCAATTTATCTACTTCCCATGCTCTGATCCATTTCCAGTACATTGATTTGTTTACAAGTTTTCCTTGCTTCCCTTTTTTAATTCCACCTAACTTCTGCAATTTTCTCTTGCTTTATGACCACACTCTTAATCTTCTACATCTAATCTACTGCATGCACACCCCCCTCTCCTTCCATGGCAGAGCTTTATCATTTCAACCCACATTCTGGAGTTCTCTCCCTAACCCCTTTCACATGCCAACTTCTAAAACTCCCTCAAAACCTATTTTAGTCTCCGATTCACGTTTGTTATATAAGTGCAAGTACACTTTGCTATTCAAGTGTTGTGGTTCATTCTGTTGAAACATCAATATTCCCTCTGGATCTTACCTATGGCTATGCCTGTATCTCAACTACAGTTCTTTGCAGATGTGACAGTAGTTAGTATAAAAACAAAGAATATCATGCTTTCATTTTGATTATTGAGCTGATGAACTAGCTCGCCATACAGCTCTGTTATGAATATTACATGTAGCATATTACAACATATTTGTTTTTCCTTTTATCTTTAGTCCAAGTGGCTCAGTGTTGGCCTGCATCGAGCAAGTTAAAACTTATTTGCTTACCGATGGAACTTGCAAGTGTGGCTTGGAATGTCCTCTTATTCTTTCAAAGGTAATAAGAAATTGGAAATATTTCTAATCTTTGACAACTAGTTAGATGCATTTAACACACAATAACCATACCAGAAATGCAAACATTTAATTATCTGTTACAAATGTAAATATTTTATATATTATATACCAACTATGTCCAAAGAGGTTGTGGAGTTTCCTCTGCAACTTGTGTGTGTAGCTCAGGTAATTAGCCAGATCAGACAGTGTATTTGTATGCAGTCCCCAAAGTTACTGGATGTGGAAACATTTTATTGCAAATGCGTCTTTCGTATTGTCATATTAATAGGAGGTTATAAAAGAAAAATGCCTAGCTGGATCTTCAGTAAGAGCACAAACCCCAAGATTGGGTGTGAAGGGATAATTGGAAAGGGAGCACGTAGCTGCTGAACATGGATCACCCTTGATTATGCTGATGAAGGTCTGACAGTCAGCTCTTCCAGTCAGGAAGCAGTACAAAAACAATAAGTGTCTTTTTATGAACAGATTGTTTACAATTATTCACACAGAAAGTTCAGTAATCACAGCAATGTAAGCAATCGTTGATCATTTTCACTGCATCTTTACAAATCTTTATCCAATCTGCACATGGAAACATGAATTGCGTTCTGCCTGTCAAGATGGGAAAGATCGGGAGCACCCTCTAATTAAGAGCTTCATAATGTTTTATCATTTGATTGTAAGACCTTGTGAGCTCACGTCTTGCTTTCCCATTGTTGACAGCAGTTGATTACTGCCTATACGGTATTCGTTTTTGCCATATTTTAGTCATTTACTACTTTGTTTCACTTTACATTTTTTTAGTCCTGTAAAAATTATTCAAAAATTAGTTTTTCGTCAAGTTCTAGTTTCAAAAATGACTCATTACCTCAACCGATAAAGACTATATATTCTCGCCATCAGTATGAGCTTTCTGATTTCAACCGATAACAGTGACAGCTTCCAGCTTCAAGATTTGCTTCAAATGTCATCGAACTTTACTCATGACTGATATCAATACTTGTTTCCTACACGTCATGACTTTCAAACATGTAGAACCTGTCCCACACCTTGCAGAAGGGCTCTTGACTATGTGATGTGCTGGAAGGCTGTACTACTGACCTGACTGTCCAATTTGATTCTTAAAAATACAGGAAGATCTCTAATTTATTATTCTTCCATGAGCAAAGCTCCAGGCCCATGAATGAATTGGAGCATACTCCAGCAGTAGCTGCGTTCTGTCAATTCCTAACGTTTAAAACTTGAGGCAAGGTATTGAACTTCTCCATTGCTCGCAACCTCCAGCCAAGTCACCAGAGCATCAGCTTTTTAGGGAATATTTGCAGAATGTAATATTTATCTGAGCAGGATCCTGATCTTAGGAAGACTGAGGCAATTATCTTTGATCCTGACACAAGCTCCATTCACCCCTGTCCCTAATAATTGTCCGCGATTAAGACTTCCGGTGGCGGGGATGTGCTGAGCAGTTGCAAGAAAAGTGGCTCTCTCACCAGGGACTTCAATCTAGCTTTGACCCGAAAATCAGTCGCTAAACGAACACCTTCCCCCCCCACACACACACATCCTGAAACATAAAACATTAAATGCCCTCAAACCGGCAAAGTGGCCGAAAAGAGGAAGACCGAGGCTACAGACATGAGCGAGGCAGAGCAGGACATGGTGGATTGAGAGGAGCCACAGATGCAACCGCCAGCCCTCCCACTGACAGGGCAATGGATGGAGCTCCTGACATGAGAGCTCCGAAAACATAGGGACTCCAGTAAGGAGGACCTCATGGCTACGGTGAAGTCAGCGGTAGCAGACACCTTGGCCCTCTTCAAAAAGGCGTTGGAAAGGACGAAAATGTCCATTGAAGTCGCAGAAGGCGAGGGTAAAGGAACTAGAGAATGCGGCCACTGACCAGGATGATCGGAGCACATCCATCTGGTGAGTATGGCTGACCCCACAGGAGAAACAGGAGGGGGAGGGAACAGAAACCCTCCATCAGGATAGTCACCTGGAACATCAGGGGACTTAACAGCCCGATGAAAAAATCCAGAGTCTTCGCCCATCTGAAAAGCCTGAGGGCCGACATAGTCTTCCTCCAAGAGACGCACCTGAGGAAGAAGGACCGACTGAGGCTAAGAAAGAGTTGGATAGGATAGCCCGACCAAACATGCTACGGGTCGAGGGTTAGGGGGGTGGCCATACTGTTCAGTAAGAGGACGTCATATACCACAACGAATATGGTGACTGACCCGGGGGCGGACAGCATGTAATGGTCAGTGGTGTCCTGGGAGGGGCACTGGTCCTGCTGGTGAATATACACGCTCCTAACTTGGACGGCGCAGACTTTATCAAAAAGACCATGAAAGAAATCCCCGACCCAGACTCCCACTGACTGATCATGGGGGGAGAATTCAACTGTGTACAGGACCCGGGGACAGGCAAATCCTGCTCCGAAGCAGGGAAACAGTTGGCCATGACTAGAGAACTAATCACCTTTTATGGAGCAGATGAGGGGTGGATCCATGAAGGTTTTCACACCCGAGGGAGAAGGGTGCTTAGTTCTCTCGTCATAATTACGTAAAGAGCACTCGGGGATAGGACGGAGAGAGGCGAGGCAGCAGCTGGTCGACTCCAGGTGGATTGACTGTACTCAACGGCCCGACCGTGGAACTACTGGCGGAGAGGAAAAAATTACAAATGTAAGCCTACTTGTGACAATAACGATCATTATTATTATAACCACTTACTATCGAGAAGGAACTTGCCACCCGCACTGGCACAGGCCTCGATATCACTGATCCTTCAAAAGGACGAAATCCCGACCCGACGGAGTGTGGGTCATACAGATCTATCTCACTCCTTAACACGGGCACCCTGGCAAGACGACTGGAGAGTTGCGTGCCGGAAGTAGTTGCGGAGGATCAGGCAGGTTTTGTCGTGACAAATATCAGGTGCCTGCTGAACGTGATCATGACACCACCTGGGGAAGGGACACCAGAAATGATCATCTCCCTGGATGCAGTGAAGGCCTTCGACAGAGTCGAATAGAGGTACTGGAACAGTTTGGGTTTGGGCCGGGGTTCGCCTTATTGGTTAAACTGCTGTGCAGCGCTCCCACGGCGAGCATACAGGCAAACGCCACTAGCTCTGGATACTTCCGGCCGCACGGGCACGAGGCAGGGATATCCATTGTCCCCCCTGCTATTTACCCCGGCAATTTAGCCACTGATCAGTGAAGGCGTGGAGAGGCATCCAGAAGGGAGACAGGGAGCACAGAGTCTCGCCCCATGTGGTTGACCTGCTCCTCTAGGTCTCAACCCCCCTAGCCAGCATAGAAGGAATAATGGAACTCCTTAGTGAGTTTTGGAGCCTTCTCGCGTTAAAAATGTAACCTGAACAAGAGTGAAGTCTTCCCCATGAACATGTGGGAGTATCACAGTTGGGGGAAATTGACGTTCAAGCTGGCCCATGCCAGATTCCGATACCTGGGGACCCAAATAGCACACGACTGGGCATGGATCTACAAGTTGAGCCTGGTGAGTCTAGTGGAGGAGGTAAAGAGACCTGCGGAGATGGGACTCACTCCCACTCTCTCTGGCGGGGAGAGTGCAGACGATCAAAATGAACGCGCTGCCGAGGTTCCTCTTCCCTCCCTATCTTCAAACCCTCGGCCTTCATACTAAGATAGACAAATTTATTGTGGTGTCTACGTCTGTGTCTGAGTGAGTGTGTGTGTATGTGTGTGTTGGGGGGGGGGGGGGGGGGGGGCAAGAATCAGAAAAAATGTAGTGCAAAGAAGGAGGAGGAGCCTCCCAAAGGTTCCATTCTATCACTGGGCAGCTACAGCAGAAAGAATAGAGGTAAAGGAGCCGGGAAATGAATGGGTTAAAATAGTTCCTGCACGGAGCCATTCGTCCGCGCACTGGCCACAGCCACGTTCGCATTTCCTGCAACCAGATACTCAAGCCCAGTGGCAGTGGTCTCACTGGTAACATGGAACCAACTGAGAACATGGAACGAGCTGAGACGCCACTTCAGTTTGACCGTAATGTTCACCATGATCCCCCATCTGCAAGAATTGTGACTATGGAGTATCCTTTAAACGGTGGAGACAGATCGAAGGAGTACTGACGGTGGGGGACCTTTACATAGACTGCAGAGTAGGCACCCTGGGGAACTCACGGATAAACTCTAGCTCCCGAAAGGGAATGAGCTACGATATATACAAATAAGGAACTTCCTCTGGAAGAAAACAGCAACTTTCTCCCAGGACACTCCCTACTCGATAGACCTCTGACCGCGGAACTAAGGGACGTTAACTGCATGGAAATGTATGGCCGGCTACTGGAGATACAGTCATCACTGGACGAGATGTGGGAGAAGTGGGAGTAAGAGTTAGGCATAGAGATAGGGAGAGGACTCTGGATCGAAGTACTGCACAGGGCATACTCCACCTCCTCATACGCAGGGCTGAACCTAACGCAGCTAAAGCTGGTGCACAGGGCGCACGAAACCAGAACTTGAATGAACGGGTTCTTCCCGGAGGTGGAGGACAAATGTGAACAGTGCCAGGGAGGCCAAGCAAACCACATCCACATATTCTGTTCTTGCCCCAGACTCGCCGGGTACTGGACAGCATATTTTGTGGCCATGTCCAAGGTTGTGGGATAAGGGTGGAGCCATGCCTGCTTGTGGGGCTCTTTGGGGTTTCGCAGCAGCCAGAGCTATTTATGGGGAGAGGGGCAGACATCCTAGCCTTTGCCTCCCTTATCACCTGCCGACAATTCCTGCTCGGCTGGTGATCCGCAGTGCTACCCAAGGCCTCAGACTTGCTGTCCAAGTTTCTCAAATTGGAAAAAATAAAATACGCCATTTGGGGACCGGCGGAAGGCTTCCACAGCACGCGAGGGTGAAGGGCAGGGGAGCCAGAAGGGATAAAGGGTGAGGGGCAGGGGAGCCAGAAGGGATAAAGGGTGAGGGGAGGGGAGCCAGAAGGGACAAAGGGTGAGGGGCAGGGGAGCCAGAAGGAATAAAGGGTGAGGGGCAGGGGAGCCAGAAGGGATAAAGGGTGAGGGGCAGGGGAGCCAGAAGGAATAAAGTGTGAGGGGCAGGGGAGCCAGAAAGGACAAAGGGTGTCGGCACACATGGGAGCGACCGCAGCAGCAAAGCCGAAGCACACGCGGCCAATGCCAAAAACGCCACCCCGGTATGTTCTAGCACCAAGGGGCAGCAGGGACACCAGTAAAACAGTACAGTTGCGGCAACAGACTTCTGGGGGCTCAAAAACAGCGGTCGCCATACCTGTGCATTGGTTCCTTTTCTTGAATGTATCCAGGTTTGTTTGTCTTTCATTATTTTCCTGTTGTACCTATTTTGTAAATTCCCATGTTTCCTTCTCTTTTATTATTGTATGTTACACATAGTAAATGTTCATATGAATAATTGTCAAAACAATAAAAATACATTTTTTAAATTGTCCGAGGTTTAAACAATTTGCAACCTTGGTGTGATATTTGACCATGTGATGAACTTCCAACCATCAACAAGACTTCTTATTTCTACCTCCGTAACATCACCTTGACCTCAACTCCTCTGCTGCTGAACCTCTTGTTCATACCTTTGCTAAGTCTAGACTTAACTATTCCAGTGCATTCCTGGCTAGCTTCCCACATTCTATCTTCTGTACACTAGAGGTTATCCAAAACTCTGTTATCCATGCCGTAATTCACACCCAGTTGTTCAGGGATCAACGCTGTGCTCACTAATCTATGTTGGCTCCCAGTTATCATAATTTTAAAAGCCTCATCCTTGTTTGCATCCTGTCCATGGCCTCGTCGCTCCCCACCTTTGTAATCTTCTCCAGCCACCTAACCCTCTGTAATATCTGCACTCAAATTCTGATCTCTTATGTATTCATAATTTTATTCACGTCGCCATTAGCTCCTGTACTTCAAGCTGCTAACACCCTAAGCTGCAGATTTCACTCCCGAAACCACTCTGCCTTTTCCAGTCTCTGTTGCTTTAAGATGGTCCTTAAAACCATCTCTTCGACCAAGTTTTTGGTTATCTATAACTAACATCTGTGTCCAATGTGAAATTTTGCTTCATAACCCTGCTATGAAGCACCCAGAGATGTTTTATGATATTAAAGGTGAAATATGTTTGCAAGTTGTTGTCTAGTTTTCTTGTTTAAATGCTGAAACCTCACCAGGCCGTTCAGACTTAACTTTAAATGCTACTCCAAAAGCAAATAGCATATGTAATTTGTAGTGCTCGTACATGGATCTTCACTTAAGACATGTTCACATTGCAGTCACTGATATACACTTCATTTTCTGAAGCTAGTATAGCATTACATTATAGCCCAGATCAAACCATGGACTGTAAATTGAGGCTTCAGTATCTGCCTGCAGCTCCTTCACAGAATTGTATACCTTGATCAAAATCCATGGACCAAGTTGACAGATGAATTCAAATTTGGAGAAAATACAAAAGCAAAATGCTGAAAAGTTTGATTCGCCCTGTGATTTTTAAAAAATTGTTGCTGCGGTCGCTCTCATGTGTGCCGTCATCCTTTGTCCTTTCTGGCTCCCCTGCCCCTCACCCTTTGTCCCTTCTGGCTCCCCTGCCCTTCACCCTCGCATGCTGTGGAAGCCTTCAATTTTTTTAAATTGAGAAGCCACAGTGAAGGGCCAGGGTACATAGTGCAGAGGACCTATTTTTCCCTGTCCAACATGAAAAGGCGTGATTTAGATTGGGTTCCCCAGTTGGAAGATTCAGAGAACAGCTTCATCAATAGATAGGTCCAACATAATGCATGTTGCTGTCCGTTTATTTTTCAATAACTACGTTTGCATGGATAACAGTTTTGGATAACCTCACGTTTATAGGGATGCATCTGCAAACAACCTGCAAGAGATTGTTTAGGATCTATGGCTTTTTTTTTTCTTTCTTGGGAGGTAGGTGTCACAGGGTCAGCATTTGTTGCCCATCCCTAATTACCCTTGAACTGAGTGGCTTGCTGGGCCTTTTCAGAGGGCGGGGCGGGAGTAAGTTAAGTGAGCAGATCAGACTGGGTAAGGACAACAGATTTCCTTACCTGAAGGACATTAGTGAACCAGATGCTTTTTATGGCAATCGGCATTGGTTTCATGGTCATCTTTATACTTTTAATTCCAGATTTTATTGAATTCAAATTTCACCATCTGCCCTGGTGGGATTCGAAAGCGGGTACCCAGAGCATTACCCTGGGTCTCTGGATTACTAGTCTACTGACAATGTCACTGTGCCACCGCCTCCCAGATAGAATTGACACATCTGGTTTAAAAAATGCAAATGATGGGTGGCACGGTGGTGCAGTGGTTAGCACAGCTGCATCACAGCGCGACCCAGGTTCGATCCCATATTCTCCCAGTGTCCGATTGGTCTTACCCCCACAACCCAAAGATGTGCAGGGTAGGTGGATTGGCCAAGCTAAATTGCCCCTTAATTGGAAAAAGAATGAATTGGGTACTTCACATTTATAAACCTAACATGGAAATGACTTGGTGACTTTTCTTTCTGTCCGAGGTCACTGTTCATTTCCCCTTTAGACTCTGAGATCATTGTGATTCTGATAACATTTGAATAGCGAGGGAAAACTTGATTTATGTAGATTGTAGTTTAAGCATCAATAAAATCCATTCATCTCTGGCACTGTACAAAAAAAGAGCAGGAGATTTGCTCTATTCCACATAATATTTATACAACCAACAATACATTAAGAAATATTACCCGATCATTCATCTCATCAGGGAGGCAGTGGCGTCACTGGACTAATAAACCAGAGGCCCAGAGTAATGTTCCGGGGACCCAGGTTCAAATCCCGCCACTGCAGATGGTGAAATTTTAATTCAATAAAAATCTGTGATTAAAAGTCTAATGATTGCCATGAAACCATTGTCATTTGTCTTAAAATCTCACCTGGTTCGCTAATGTCCTTTATGGAAGGAAATCTGCCATCTTTACCTGGTCTGGCCTACATGTGACTCCAGACCCACAGCAATGTTTTTGGCTCTGAACTTCCCTCTCAAGGGCAATTAGGGATGGTAAACACATGCTGGCATCGCCTGCGATGCCACGTCCCATGAATGAATAAAAAAAAAGGACTGGTGATCGAGAGACCCAGGGTAATAGATGGGCAAAAGAGCTGAATTCAAGTTGTGAGGTGAGAGTGACTGTCCTTGACATCAAGGCAGCATTTGATCGAATATGAGTTCAAGGAGCCCTAGCAAAACTGGAGTACATGGGAATAGAACATAGAACAGTACAGCACAGAACAGGCCTTTGTGCCGAGCATTGTCCGAGACCAAGATCAAGCTATCCCACTCCGTCAGTCTGATGTGCTCCATGTGCCTATCCACTAACCGCTTGAAAGTTCCTAAAGTGTCCGACTCCACTATCGCAGCAGGCAGTCCACACCACACCTTAACCACTCTCTGAGTAAAGAACCTACCTCTGACATCCCTCCTGTATCTCCCACCCTGAATCTGATAGTTATGCCTCCTTGTAACAGCTACATCCACCCAAGGAAATAGTCTCTGAACGTCCACTCTATCTATCCCCCTCATCATCTTATAAACCTCTATTAAGTCACCTCTCATCCTCCTCTGTTCCAAAGAGAAACGCCCTAGCTCCCTCAACCTTTGCTCATAAGACCTATCCTGCAAACCAGAGAGCATCCTGCTAAATCTCCTTTGCACCCTTTCCAATGGTTCCACATCCTTCCTATAATGATGTGACCAAAACTACTCACAATACTCCAAATGTGGTCTCACCAGGGTCATGTATAGTTGCAGCCTAACCCCGCGGCTCTTAAACTCAAGCCCCCTGTTAATAAACGCTAACACACTATAAGCCTTCTTCACGGCTCTATCCACTTGAGTCGCAACCTTCAGAGATCTGTGGACATGAACCCCAAGATCTCTCTGTTCCTCCACGTTCCTCAGAACCCTGCTGTTGACCCTGTAATCCGCATTCAAATGTTTTCTCCCAAAATTAATCAGGGTTAACCTCCATCTGCCATTTTTCGGCCCAGCTCTGCATCCTATCAATGTCCCTTTGCAGCCTTCAACAGCCCTTCATCTCATCCACTACTCCACCAATCTTGGTGTCATCAGCAAATTTACTGACCCATCCTTCAGCCCCCTCCTCCAAGTCATTGATAGCAGAGGGCCCAGCACTAATCCCTGTGGTACACCGCTGGTAACTGGTCTCCAGTCTGAAAATTTTCCATCCACCACTACCCTCTGTCTTCTATGTGATAGCCAGTTACTTATCCAATTGGCCAAATTTCCCTCTATCCCACACCTCCTTACTTTCTTCGTGAGCTGACCATGGGGAACCTTATCAAACGCCTTACTAAAATCCATGTATACGACATCAACTGCTCTACCTTCATCTACACAGTTACCTCCTCAAAGAATTCAATCAAATTTGTGAGGCAAGACTTACCCTTCACAAATCCGTGTTGACTAACCCGGATTAGCTGCATCTTTCCAAATGGTCATAAATCCTATCCTTCAGGACCTTTTCCATTATCTTCCAACCACCGAAGTAAGAGTAACTGGCCTATAATTACCAGGGTCATTCCTATTCCCTTTCTTGAACAGAGGAACAACATTCGCCACTCTCCAGTCCTCTGGCACTATCCCCGTGGATAGTAAGGACCCAAAGATCAAAGCCAAAGGCTCTGCAATCTCATCCCTTGCCTACCAAAGAATCCTTGGATATATCCCATCCAGCCCGGGGGATTTGTCGACCCTCAGGTTTTTCAAAATTGCTAATACATCCTTCCTCAGAACATCTACCTCCTCCAGCCTCCCCGCCTGTATCGCACACACATCCTCAAAAACATGGCCCCTCTCCTTGGTGAACACTGAAGAAAAGTATTCATTCAACACCTCTCCTATTTCTTCTGGCTCCATGCACATGTTCCCACTACTGTCCTTGACCGGCCCTACCCTCACCCTGGTCATTCTTTCATTTCTCACATAAGAGTAAAAAGCCTTGGGTTTTCCATGATCTGACCCGTCAAGGACTTTCTCATGCCTCCTCCTAGCTCTCCTAAGCCCTTTGTTTAGCTCATTCCTTGCTACCTTATAACCCTCAAGCGACCCAACTGAACCTTATTTTCTCATTCTTACATACGCTTCCTTTTTTCTCTTGACAAGACGTTAAACCATGGTTCCCTCACACGGCCATTTCCTCCCTGCCTGACAGGGACATACATATCAAGGACACGCAGTATTTGTTCCTTGAACAAGCTCCACTTTTCATTTGTGCCTTTCCCTGACAGTTTCTGTTCCCATCTTATGCTCCCTAATTCTTGCCTAATCGCATCATAATTACCCCTTCCCCAATTATAAACCTTGCCCTGCTGTATGGCCCTATCCCTCTCCATTGCAATAGTGAAAGACACCGGATTGTGGTCACTATCTCGAAAGTGCTCTCCCACGAACAAATCTAACACTTGGCCCGGTTCGTTACCCAGTACCAAATCCAATGTGGCCCCCACTCTTGTTGGCCTATCCACAGATTGTGTCAGGAAACCCTCCTGCACACATTACAAAAACTGTCCCATCCGAACTGTTCGACCTATCGAGGTTCCAATCAATATTTGGGAAGTTAAAGTCACCCATGACAACTACCCTGAGACCTCCACACCTATCCATAATCTGTTTTGCAATTTCTTCCTCCACATCTCTATTACTATTTGGGGGCCTATAGAAAACTCCTAACAACATGACCTCTCCTTTCCTATTTCTAACTTTGGCCCATATTACCTCAGTCGGCAGATCCCCTTCGCACTGCCTTTCTGCAGCAGTTAAACTGTCCTTGATTAACAATGCTACTCCTCCACCTCTTTTACCACCTTCCCTACTCTTACTGAAACATTTATACCCCGGAAATCCAACAACCATTCCTGTCCCTGTTCTAACCATGTCTCTAATGGCCACAACATCGTAGTCCCAAGTACCAATCCACGCTCCAAATTCACTTACCTTATTCCGGATGCTCCTTGCATTAAAGTAGACACACTTCAACGCACCTTTCTGTCTGCCGGTATACTCCTGCGACCTCGGTACCCTCCTCAGTACCTCACTACTCTCAACACTGGCTTCTAGACTACAGCTCGTTTTCCCAGCCCCCTGACAAATTAGTTTACACCCCCCCCCCCCCCCCCCCCCCCCCCCCCCCCCCCCCCCCCTGAAGAGCCGCAGCAAATTTCCCTCCCAGGATATTGGTGCATGGTTCAGGTGCAAACCATCCTATCTGTACAGGTCCCACCTTCTCCAGAATGTGCTCCAATTATCCACATACCTGAAACCCTCCCTCCTACACCATCCCTGCAGTCACTTGACAACAACTCCTGCACAAACCACCTTCAAGATACGGCGACCACAATGCACTGATGCAAATATTCCCCGCAACAGCCAATCAGCAGCTCCGCTCTACTGTCCTCTACTGGATGCTTGCCTCCACTTGAACACGGAGGGTGTCTTGCTCAGGTACACGTTCTGGATGCAGTGACCGCAATGCACTGATGCAAATTTTCCCTGCAACAGCCAATCAGCAGCTCCGCTCTACTGCCCTCTGCTGGAATCAGAGGGGAAACTCTCCATTGATTGGATTCATACCTAGCACAAAGGAAGATGGTTGTGATCGTTGAAAGTCATCCATCGACGTCTCGGAACATCCCTATGGGAGTTGTCTTAGGCCCACCCAGCTTTAGCTGCTTCAACCTGACCTTCCTTCCAAGATAAGGTCAGATGTGGGAATGTTTGCTGATGTTTGCACAATGTTCAGCACCGTTCACAACTCCTCAGACACTGAAGCAGTCCATGTGCAAATGCAGCAAGACCTGGACAATATCTAGGCTTGGGCTGACAAGTGGCAAGGGCATTTGCGCCACTGAAATGCCAGGCAATGACTATCTCCAATAAGAGAGATTCAAACCATCACCCCATACAGCTCCAACAACACTCGGGAAGCTTGACACCTATCCAGGACAAAGTAACCCGCTTGATTGTTCCTCCTCCCACAAACATTCAAATTCTCCACCACCGCTGAACAGTGGCAGCCTTGTGTACCATGTACAAGATGCATTGCAGTAACTCACCAAGGTTCCTTAGGCAGCACCTTTTAAACCCACGACCACTACCATCAAGAAGGTCAAGAGCAATAGATACCTGGGAACCCCATCACCTGAAAGGTCCCCTCCAAGTCACTTACCACCATGACGAGGAAATATATCGCCGTTCCTTCACTGTCATTGCAGCAACACCCTGGAACTCCCTCCCTAACAATACAGTGGCATACCTACACCTCAAGGACTGCAGCAGTTCAATAAGGTAACCCACCGCCACCTTCTGAAGGGCAACTAGGGATGGACAATAAATGCTGGTCTAACCAGCGATGCCCACATCCCGTAAATGAATTTTAATAATATATATATTCAATGCCATTTCCATCACTGAATCCTCCACTATTAACATCTAGGGGGGTAGTGGGGAGCGGTTACCATTGACCACAAACTGAACTGGACTAGCCATATAAATACTGTGGGTACAAGAGCAGGTCGGAGGTTAGGAATCTTACAGCAGTAACTCACTGCCTGACTACCCAAAGGCTGTCCATCATCTACAAGGCACAAGTCAGGAGTGTGATGGAATACTTCCCACTTTCCCAGTACACTATCATGTTCTGTAGACTGGCCGATATGAATGATGCACTACAGAACATCTGGTTTAAATAATTTCTTAAAACAACTGTGTGGTAAAGATAACTGGAATAAATAAATAACAAACCACTGACACTAAATAACTATTCTAGAGCTACTGCTAAATACGCCTATCCACCAACACGACTTACTCCCAACTTCCCCAGTCACACAGCCGCATGGTAGACGTACACTACCACCTGCTGGTTGGAGGTTGTGTACAATATTATATACAGAATTGCTTTATGCATATCATCACATCCCCCTCCCTTTTCGAAAATGTATTTATTTACATTCATGACTTTGTATTTACTAACCAATATGATATGCATAATAAATTTTAAACTTTTAATTATATACAGTTCATCACAAATTCAGTCTCTCAGGTTTACATCGTAGCCTTGTTGATCTGAGAGGCTGCTGCACTTGTGAAGTTACTTCATCGTCCTTTGTAGTTGTGGATGCTGCTTGTGGTTCTTGGATTGTTGTGTCTGTATCTTGTTGTTGTGGCTCCCTATGCTGCACTGCATCTTCTTCAGCTGCCTTCGGACTATTACCTCCTTCTGGTGGTTGCATTACGAAAGGTTAGCGAACTTCCAGCTGAGCTCCTTTGTTCCTCCTTAAGACAACACCTTCATCCGTGATGATGAGATACGAGTTTGGACCTGCTTGTCGCAGTACTTTCGCATACTTAGACCATCCATTCCCTTTGGAATCTTCCAGTCTGACCGTGTCATTTGGCTGTAATGGTTGGAGCCTTTTCACGGATCTATCGTAAGATCCTTTTTGCTTCCTTTTTTGAGAGATCAGTTGCCTCTCTAACATATGGTTCACTGTTTCTTGAAGAATATAGGGCACGGTCATACTCAGTTGACTATTCATCAGCAACTGAACTGGCAAAAGCCCATTGATTAGTGGTGCAGAACGATAATTGAGGAATGCAAAATAGGTGTCATCTCGGCTTTCTAATGCTTTTTTCTGGAGCTGTTTAACGATATGAACACCCTTCTCAGCCTCCCCATTCAACAAAGGACTCGAGGTGACATGTTTGAAAGCATCCTGCCGTGCAAAGTCTGTCCACTCATGACTAACGAAACAGGGACCATTCCCTCTCATGACTATATTCGGTATCCTGTAGCGCGCAAAAATAATCTGTTTAGCATTTTTAATGACACATCTGACCCTGGAATTCGACAGCTGTGTTATCTGCGGATAGTTAGAAAAGTAGACTACGACCAGAAGGTATTCCTTTCCACTCAAGTGAAAGAGATCCATGACAACCTTCTGCCATGGAGTTGTGACTATCCTGCCATGGAGTTGTGACTATCCTGCCATGGAGTTGTGACTATCCTGCCATGGAGTTGTGACTATCCTGCCATGGAGTTGTGACTATCCTGCCATGGAGTTGTGACTATCCTGCCATGGAGTTGTGACTGTCTCACCCATCTTCATTGACTCTTTGCTTTGTTTGCGTTGAAACCTTTGACAGGTTTTGCAGTTATTCACCATCATTTCAATGTTGTGGTTTATCCCTGGCCAATAAACTGCATCTCTGGCTCGATGCTGCACTTTTCCACCCCCAAGTGCCCTTCATGGAGTTTTGTTCGAATCATTGACCTCACTAACTAGAATCACAATTTGTTGTTTCCGCAGCAAAAATCCATTCATATCACTTAACTCTGCTCGTACATTGTAAAAACTTGAGCAGTAGTCTTTAGGCCATTCTTCGTGGACATACTTTCTCACCTTCTGCAAGACCATGTCTTTGGTGATTTCTTCTTTACGTTTTGACTTGTCAGATACGGGTAGAGACTCAGTGACCAGATTTACGTAGACCTGCACACCCTTGTACAACTGGTGTGTTCCTTCTATGCCTGCAGCTCTAGATAGTGTATCAGCAACAATGAGATGTTTGCCCGGTGTATAAATCAGTTCGAAGTCATATCGTTGCAATTTCATGATCATTCGCTGAATCCTCGGGTACATCTCGTAAAGATTTTTCTTAATTATAGAGTTCAGTGGCCTGTGGTCCATTTCTACTACAAACGTTGGAAGACCATATGCATAATCATAGAACTTTGTGATCCCATTAGTCAGCTCAAGGCATTCCTTTTCAATTTGCGCATACCTGCGTTCTATATCAGACATCGACCTGGATGCATATGCCGCTGGAAGCCAGTTTCCTTCCAGATCTTGTTCGAGTAGGACAGCGCCCAAACCACCCTTTGATGTGTCTGTTGAAATTTTCGTATTTTTCGCCGGGCCGAAAAGCGTCAGGACTGGCGCTGCGGTCAGCGAAGCTTGTAATGCTTGCCATTCTTGTTTGTGGCTAGTGGACCACTGGAATGTAGTGGCTTTCTTTCTTTCTCGTTTCCCTAAGGTGTGCAGATTTAGCTGCCACATTGGGAATGAATTTGACCACAAAATGTATCATCCCTAGCTATGTACTTTCTCTATCTAATTTAAGTTGCCAGAAGCCTTGTGACGCGTTTAATTTACTGAAGCAAGTTGCTCCTGCCATCTCGCATGTTATTTCCTCCCTTTTTGGCGTCGGGTAATGTTCCCTCTTAATGTTGAGGTTCAGATCTTTAGGGTCCATACGGATTCGTAGGTCTCCATTATGCTTCTTGACACAACCATAGAGCTTACCCAGTCTGTAGGTTCTTCTATGTGCTTAAATACGCCTAAAACTGTCTTCTTCTAGCTCAGCCTTCAATTTGTCTCTCAATGGAGTTGGCACACGTCTCAGTGCGTGAATTACTGGCTTTGCGGTTTCCTTAAATTGGATTTTGTAAGTGTACAGCAAAGTGCCAAAGCCTCGGAAAATCACAGGAAAATCATTTAGTATTTAGTCTCCTGAGGCATGTGGGCTTGTGCAGAGCTGTCTGCACCGTAAACTTGCTTAACTAGCTGCAGGTCCTCGCGCACATCCACTTATATCAGAGATTTGCATTTCGCTGCCACAATGGAAAATTGCAATGTGCAAGTTCTGTTTTTTACATTGACATCGAGCTCGCATGCTCCTAACTTCGTGATTTCAAGTCCGTTGTAATCTCGGAACAATACTGTTTTGTTTACTACTTGCGGTTTAATAAGCAGCTTTTTGATATCGGACAAATTGATGAGGTTCGCTGTCGCACCTGTGTCGAGTTTGAATGTTATTACTGTGTCATTTATAATTAATGGCACTGTCCATTTATCCTTTTGACTATTTGCTTTTAATTCATTATTGCTGCAAATTGTTACAAAGCATCGTCGTTTGGCATGATTTGAATTTCCTTGTCTTTACTGGACATCATGTCGACAGAAAACATATTCTCGAGGCACACTTCTTCAACTGTGTTGATAACTTTTGTTTACTCCGCTTTTTTCCTGGAAAAACATTTTGTGTTGCAAAATGATTTCTGCCATTACAGTTGGAGCATATCTTCCCAGATGCTGGACATAGTCGTCGCAAATGCCGTCTGCCGCATTGCCGGCATAAAATTGAGGATCGGGTCAGCCAGTCAAAGTGGCCGCCTGCACCGGAGCACGTTTTTCATTTGACTGTGTCGCCACACAAATGGCGTCGGCCGCCTCTTCCACCTTCGTGCCAAAATGCAGGAGATTCCATCTGCTTTGCTGCGAGCTCGCTCGCGTGGCATATTTGGATAGCATTTTCAAGTTGAAGCTTTGTTTCTCTTCGAATCCTCTCGCGTACCTTATCGTTGGAGATCCCGAAAACGTTCTGATCATGGATCATTGACGACTGGATGGCACTAAAATTACACAACTGCACTTTCAATCGCAAGTCGGTGAGAAAACTATCAAATGTCTTGTCTGCGTTCTGGGTGTACGTGCGAAATATATAGCGAAATATATCGAAGGTTTCATTTTTTTAGGAGAGCAATGCCGATTAAATCGCTTGAGAACTTTGTCGAAGTTCTTACTTTCTGCCTCGCTTTCGAAGACAAACATGTTGAAAATTTAAATTGCTTGGGGACCTGCTACAGTGAACAGCAATGCGATGCGCTTCTCGTCAGGCTGTGCCTGCAGACCAAGTGCTGCAACATAGAGTTTGAACTGCTGCTTAAACACCTGCCAATACTCGTCTACTTTACCACTAATCCGAAGCTGTTGAGGTGCATTGATACCTTCCATCCTGGCTTCGAAGTTTTACTATGCGTTGAGCACCAGTTGTCAGTAGCGTACAAGGTTAGTGAAAAATTGCGTTGTCTGTCTTCTTCTACGGAGTTATCTTTAATCGTTGCAGTATCTTTTTGTTCTTGGGTGATCATCAATCCTGGTGCCATGTCATATTCTGTAGACTGGCCGATATGAATAATGCACGACAGAACATCTAGTTTAAATAATTTATTATGGAACAACTGCGTGGTAAGGATAACTGGAATAAATAAATAACAAACTACTAACACTAACTATTATAGAGCTATTGCAAAATACGTCTATCCACCAACACGACTTACTCCCAACTTCCCCAGGCACAGATCCGCATGGCAGACCTACACTACCAACTGCTGGTTGGAGGTTGTGTACAATATTATATACGGGATGGCTTATGCATATCATCACATGCACCTCCAACAACACTCAAGAAGCTCAACACCAGCACAGTAGCAACAGTGTGTACCATCTACAAGATGCACTGCAGAAACTCACCAAGGCTCCTAAGGCAGCACCTTCCAAAGCCATGACCGCTACCATGTGGAAGGAGAAGGGCAGCAGATACATGGGAATACCACTACTTGGAAGTTGCCTTCCAAGTCATTCACCATCATGACTTGGAAATATATCACTGTTCCTTCACTGCCGCTGGTCAAAATCCTGGAACTATTTCCCTAACAGCACTAAGGGTGTACCTACACCACATGGACTGCAGCGGATCAAGAAGGAAGCTCGCCACCACCTTCTCATGGGCAATTAGGGATGGGCAACAAATGCTGGCCTAGCCAGGATTTCAAAAATGTTTTTTTTTAAATTACAGTGGAGTTCTCATTGAGTGCAAATTGGCTGTTGTGCCTCTCTTCATTATGACCATGATTACCATGATTATGCTTCAAAAGTGCTTTATTGGCTGTGATGCACTTTGAGACATCCTAATGATGTGATACATCAGTGCAAGCCTTTCATTTATCCATGTGGAAATACTAACAATTGAGGCACTTTGACCGAGTGATATTCATCATTAGATTAAAATCCTGGAATTGCCAACCTAAGAACACTATGGAAGCACCATTATCATGAGGACTGCAGCAGTTCAAAAAAGCAGCCCACTGCCACCTTTTTAGGGAAAATAGGGTGCACAGCAAATGTAACCTTTCTGGTGTCATCCATTTCTTGAGAAAATTTTTTTTTTTTTAAATAAAGCTATCTCACAAAACTAACCACAAGAAAAGTTAATTGTGATGTGAAATGAAATGAAATGAAAAATGAAATGAAAATCGCTTATTGTCACAAGTAGGCTTCAAATGAAGTTACTGTGAAAAGCCCCTAGTCGCCACATTCCGGCGCCTGGTCGGGGAGGCTGGTACGGGAATTGAACCGTGCTGCTGGCCCGCCTTGGTCTGCTTTAAAAACCAGCTCTTTAACCCTGTGCTAAACCAGCCCCAGTGATATGAGTACTTCGTGAGCCAAGTTCCTCTTGAAATTATCTGCAAGGAAGTACTTAAGATGTTTTCGTCAAGCACTCTCGGCAAGGAAAAATATAAAATTGCAGAGTATTGAAGTGGTCATCTTCACTTTGTTTTTGAACAGGAGCTTTAGCTCCCCTTGCAAAATTACCGTACAAGTAAACTGGTTATGTTTCCTTTGGCCTGATCCCCTTTAGAGTAATTGTACCAATTGACTGTGGGCATCTGACAAATCTGTCTGTCTGTTTTTACGGGTTGTATAATTCCGTTATAGTTGATTAATACTTGGGCTGGACAACAGGGGAACGAGATATCCCTCCGTCAACAGGGACTTATTAGTTTACAGCTGTTGGGTTAAAGATTTGTCTGTTTCATCACATTGTTTGCAGCCTCTGAGATTTGTTTGTTGGGCAAAATGGGGTGTTTTACCTGAGCACATCTGCATTGTAGTGGGGGGAGATTGCCTAATGGTTGTACAGGATTATACAATACATGTCCCTAAGTAATTTACTTTTCCCTTTGAGGGCATTAGCAAACTTAACACTGTTTGGACCTCTAGTAACAACAGAAGTGTTGTCTTGTATTTAGGTGTTCACTTTTGATCCTGGAGCAACTGTGAAACAAAGAACAGCAGAGGATGTCAAAGCTGATGAAGATTTGACAAAACTTTGCATCCATAAACGAAAAATAATTGCAGTAGCTACACTACATAAGAGTATTGAGAGGCCACATCCTTCCCTGCTTCTAACCAGCCCAGGCGGTGGAGCAAGTAAGTTTTCAAAAACTGAAATATTATCTACCTTGTTTTATGAGTGAATGTGATTTACATTATCCAAAAGCTACATGTTTATTTATTTTTAATGTTACTCTGTGTCTTTGGTGATATTTTACTTTATATTCGACGACCAATACAGTATTTTTCTTCTGATTTTCATGAAACACGATGGACACGATATAATCGGCATTGCTGTCAACATTTTTGTTTTTAAACTCCCAAATGATACAAATGACAAGACGTACATGAAAATTTAAATTTCAGTTTAAAAATTAGTTACTGCAGTTACATGTTTTTACTTATTTGAAATGTAACAAAATTTCAAAGTCTGTTTAAATTTGAGCAATTACATATTCTGCATTTTTAATCCTAGGGTTGCCTGAAGTTGGACATTTTTTTAATTGATTATTTTCATCTGATCTTGGCCACTTGGAGAAAAAAGTGACAGTAAAATGTCCCTTTTTTTAAAAAATGTTCTTGGGAATTGTGATTCTAGCAACCCAGTATTTGATAGTCATCTTCAGTTGCCATGAGGGCATTCTGAATCAACTGGAGTCGCGTGAAGGCCAAATTGGATAGTGGTGGCAGGTTTGCGTCCCTGAAGAACGTTAGTGAACCAATTGGGTTTTGGTGAACCAACAATGTAGCAACTTTTGTGCTCGTTTTCTAGTGAAAGCCCACAAGTTACCAAACTTATTAAATTTATGATGTCGACTATCACTGGGATTTGAACATGTGATTTCTAGGATGACCACTCTTGCACCGAAATGGACAGATTGTGGCGGTGGCGGGGGGGGGGGGGGGGGCAGTTCTATGAGAGAAAGCAACAGTTGTAATTGCAATTTGCATTCAACTATTTTGCCAGGTAGGAGTATGGAAATATCTGCAGTTTGTTTGGCCTACTGTCTGGCTAAAGAACTGTGAAGGCAAGTGACCTGTGTGATATCTATCATTGGAAAACTGGAGGGTGCCAACTAATTAAAGTAAATGAGATACTTCAAAGTCTTGGTTTTGTCAAGTTTTATAGTTCTATTTCGTTCCAAATTTACTTTTCCAACTCTTTATTGGGTTTTTGAACAAAGTATATTTACCGTTATGTACACAAAGTAGAATATGTCTATATATATATATATATATATATATATATACATAGAAGAGAAGGGAACACGCACAAAAAATAAAACAAACAACAACAAAAAAGAAAGTTAGAATAAAATAACTGGTAGGGTATTATGTGCTAGCTCAACAACAGCAGCTCTGTACAATTGGCAATATTGTTTTTAGCACATAAGTAGGCATCTGTTTGTGGGGGGGGGGGGGGGGTGGAAACTGGGTGGGTACATATACATTTGGGCGCCGGGAAAACAATTACAGAGGGCAATACAAGAATGGATCTGGTGTTGGTGTTGTCGCTTGCTTCTCCCGGACGGTTTTTGCTGCCGTTGCCGTCTCGCGATCACCTCCGCTTCAGCCGTTCGTCCTGTCTTTCGCCCGGATTTTCCTTGTTCTCTGCTCCTGTGGATGCCAAGTTTGTTGTCGTTTCCCGTGCCCTCCTTCCGGCTGTCATAGATTATCATAGAATTTACAGCGCAGAAGGAGGCCATTCAGCCCATCGAGTCTGCACCGGCTCTTGGAAAGAGCACCCTACCCAAGGTCAACATCTCCATTCTATCCACATAACCCAGTAACCTCACCCAACACTAAGGGCAATTTATCATGGCCAATCCACCTAACCTGCACATCTTTGGACTGTGGGAGGAAACCGGAGCACCCGGAGGAAACCCACGCACACACAGGGAGGATGTGCAGACTCCACACAGACAGTGACCCAAGCCGAAATCGAACCTGGGACACTGGAGCTGTGAAGCAATTGTGCTATCCACAATGCTACCGTGCTGTCAGTCCCTTGCCTCTCCTCCCCCCCCCCCCCCCACCACCTCACTGGTTCCCCTCTACTGTTCCCTGTCTCTTCCCTCTTCTCCCCCCCCCCCCTTCCTCCGCCCCCCCCCCCCCCCCCCCCCCCTTCTCCTGTGGTTCGCCTTTCTTTTCTCTTAGGTTTCACTGCTATTTCTCCCCCCCCCTCCCCCCGGTCTATCCCTCCTTCCCCCGCCTCGGCTACTTTACCCTGATTCTTGGCTACCTGGCTATTCTTCTGCTTGTTCGTTGGCCACAAACAGGTCCCAGAACAATTGGATAAATGGCTCCCACGTTCTGTTGAAGCCGTCGTCTGACCCTCGGATGACGAATTTGATTTTCTCCATTTGGAGAGATTCCGAGAGGTCGGACAGCCAGTCTGCAGCTTTGGGTGGTGCTGCTGACCGCCAGCCAAACAGGATTCTACGGTGGGCGATCAGGGAGGCAAAGGCAAGGGCGTCCGTCCTCTTCCCCAGGAATAGATCTGGCTGGTCTGATACCCCGAAGACCGCCACTTTCGGGCATGGCTCCACCCTCATCCCACCACTTTGGACATTGCCTCGAAGAAGGCTGTCCAGTACCCCGCAAGTCTGGGGCAAGACCAGAACACGTGGGCGTGGTTGGCCGGGCCTCCTTGGCACGGTTCACATCTATCCTCTACCTCCGGGAAGAACTTACTCATACGAGTTCTTGTTAAGTGGGCTCTATGTACCACTTTTAGTTGCGTCAGGCTGAGCCTTGCGCACGTGGAGGTGGAGTTGACCCTATGCAGTGCTTTGCTCCGGAGTCCCCACCCTACTTCAATCCCCAGGTCTTCCTCCCATTTCTTTCTTGTTGCGTCCAGTACAGTGTGGGCTCTTTCTACCAGTCGGTCATACATGTCGCTACGTTCCCTTTATCTAGGATGCTTGCGTCCAGTAACTCTTCCAGTAATTTCTGTCGTGGCGGTTGTGGATACGTCCTTGTCCCCTTTCGTAGGAAGTTTTTGAGTTGCAGGTACCTTAGCTCGTTCTCCCCCCCCCCCTGGCTAGCTGGAATTTCTCTGTCAGTTCGTCCATTGTTGCGATCCTGCCGTCCGTGTATAGGTCACTGACTGTCAGTGTCCCTCCGTCCTGTCCCCACTTGTTAAAGGTGGCGTCAGTCAACGCTGGTGTGAACCTATGGTTGTTGCAGATGGGAGCTTTGTCCGACATTTTGGTCAGGCCAAATTGCTGCTGTAGTTGGTTCCAGGACTGGAGGATGGCTATCACCTCAGGGCTGCTGGAGTGTTTTTGGGTGGGGATGGGAGTGCCGCCATGGTGAGGGCCCGGAGGGAGGTCCCCTTGCAGGAGGCCTCTTCCACGCACTCGGCTTCTGGCTCTTTGATCCATCCCCTTATTCGCTCGGCCGTCGCCGCCCAGTGGTAGAATTGTAGGTTTGGGAGGGTGAGCCCCCCCCTGGATGTTGTTTTTTGTAAGACCTTCTTTAGGATCCTAGCATTCTGCCCCCCTCTCCCATACGAACACCATGATTACTTTGTCTAGTGCTTGAAAAAGGCCTTGGGGATGTAGATATAAGTAGGAAGGGGTACCTGGGCAGCACATTCATTTTGATCGTCTGGACTCTCCCTGCGAGGAGAGTGGGAGTGTGTTCCATCTTTGCAGGTCTTTTTTTACTTGCTCTGTCAGACTGGTGAGGTTCCATTTGTGGATCACTTTCCAGTCATGGGCCATTTGGATCCCCAGGTAGCGAAATTTGTGTCGGGCTTGTTTAAGCTGCTGTCCCGTTAGTGCTGCCCCCCCCCCCTCCTTGTGGGTGTACCGGGAAGGTCTCGCTTTTGCTCATGTTGAGTTTGTCGCCCGAAAAGGCGCCAAACTCTTTCAGGAGAGCAATGATTCCGTCCATGCTGCTCTGTGGATCCGAAATGTAGAGGAGCAGGTCATCTGCACAGAGTGAGACTCTGTGCTCTCTGCCGCCCCTTTGGATCCCCCTCCAGCTTTTTGCTGCTTTGAGAGCAATTGCTAATGTTCGATTGCTAGAGCGAACAGCAGCGGGGACAGTGGGCATCCTTGTCTGGTGCCCCTGTGCAGCTGGATGTATCGGGAGTTGGTGTTGTTTGTCCGTACGCTCACCATGGAAGCATTGAATAGGAGTTTTACCCAGGAGGTGAACCTTGTTCCAAGCTCAAACTGCTCCAGTACCTCTGAGGTATTTCCATTCGACCCTGTCGAAGGCCTTTTCTGCGTCTAGGGAAACGATCACCTCTGGTGTTCTCTCCCCTGATGGGGTTATTATCACGTTTAGCAGGCGCCTGATGTTCGAGGTTCGCTGCCTACCTTTGACCTCTGCGACCACCTCTGGTATGCAGTCTTTTGGCCAGTATTTTGGCACCTGCGTTCAGCAGTGAGATGGGCCTGTATGACCCACATTCCCTTGGGTCTTTATCTTTCTTCGGTAGCAGCGAGATTGAGGCCTGTGCTAGCATAGGTGGCAGTGTGCCCCTCGCTAGCGAGTCTGTGAACATCTCTCGCAGGTGCGGGGCCAGTGCTGTCGCAAATGTTTTGTAGAAGTCTGCCAGGAACCCGTCTGGTCCCGGCTCCTTCCCCGCCTGTATGGAGCTAATGCTGTCCATGCTCTCTCCCAGTGCTAGTGGCATTTTCTGCCCTCCCCCACGACTGGCATGTCCAGTCCATCAAGGAACCATTTCACCCCAGACTCCCCCATTTGGGGCTCTGAGGTGTACAGCCCTTGGTAGAAGGCCTTGAAGGTTTTGTTAATCTTTTCTGGTTCTGTTTCTAATGTGCCTCTGGTATCCCTGATTTGTGCAATTTCTCTGGTGGCTGCCTGCTTTCTCAGCTGATGTGCCAGTAGGCGGCTGGCTTTGTCTCCGTGTTCGTATAGGGTCCCACGTGCCTAGCAGAGTTGGTGCACTGCTTTCCTGGTGGAGAGCAGATCAAAGTTCCTTTGTAGCTCTTTCCTCTCCACCAGGAGCTCTACGGTCAGGGCCTTGGAGTATTTACGGTCTACCTCCAGTATGGAGTCGACCAATTGCTGTCGAGCAGCCCTTTCCTCCCTATCTCTTCGAGCTTTGAAAGTCCCCCCCCCCCCCCCCCCCCCCCCTTGCTACCCCCTGGGCCCCTGTCCCATAGCAGGAATGGTAGGTCTGTCCCACCCAGCCCTTTCTCATCCGCAGTCGGTCCTGCTCTCTCAGGTGTGTCTCTTAGAGGAAGACTATGTCGCCTTTCAAATTTCTTAGGTGGGTGAGGACTCTGGATCTTTTCACTGGCCCTTACATTCAAGGTGACTATCCTGGTGGGGGGGGCTTCTGTCCCCCCGCTCCTGGGGGATCAACCATACTTACCTGGTGGATGCGCCCCTGCCCTCCAGCGTTTCCCTTTGTCCAGGGGGCACCTGACATGGCCGCCCGCTGTGCGTCCGCCACGCGGGTAGTCTCCTGCACTCTGGAGTCTCCCTTCGCCCAGAGACCGTACTGGGTGATTGCTTGCAGCGATTCCTTGTTTCAAGCCTTTGGTTGTGGCACTTTGTAGCCCTATTGCTATTCCTTTTCTAGCCTTGTTTGTCCCTCCTTCCCTTTGTCGTCGTCCCCCCCCTTTTTCTCCCCTCTCCTGTGTACCTCTCTTTTGTCCCTCTTTCCCCTGCTCCTATTCCCATTTGCTCTCCCGTCTCTGTTGAGTGCCCCCCCCCCCCCTGGCCTGGCGCCGTCCCCCCTGTTGGGGGCACGCTGCGGTCCTGCTTCGTGGCATGCCTCTGACGCCAGCTTTTTTCCTACTAGTGCGGTGGCCCCCCTCTCGGGGGTTACTGTCTCGCTTCTCCCTCGCCTGACCTCTATGGTTTTCTGCCCGCTCTTCCTCCGTCCTACCCTGCACTCCTCTTGCTTGCTCTCCCTTCTCTGTTGCTCTCGTTCCCTTGTGCTGGGGCCTGGTCTCCCATCTGAAGCGGTCCCTCGGGTAGTGGTTTGCTTTTTGTTCAGGGTGCGCTTGCCGTGGGGGGACGGGGGGCCTGGCGTTGCCTCATTTTCCCCCCCCCCCCCCCCCATTGGCGTGCTGTTGCCCTTGCCAGGGGCCCATTATTTCTACCTTTGCTGTCGGCTTTCCAGCCCATGTTCCTCGACAAACTTGTTTGCTTCGGCGGGGGCTGTGAAGAAGTATTCTCTTTCTTGGTATGAGACCCAGAGTTTCGCTGGGTACAGCATACCAAAGCGCACTTCGTTCTTGTGAAGAGCTGCTTTTGCTCTATTTATTCGGCCCGTCTCCTGGCTAGGTCTGCCCCAATGTCCTCGTAGACTCTAATGAAGTGCCCTTCCCATTTGCAGGTTCTGTTTTTCCTGGCCCAGTGCAAGATTGTTTCCCTGTCCTGATACCGGTGCAGTTTAGCTATAACTGTCCTCGGATGATCCCCTGCCTTGGGCTTCGGGCGCAGCGACCGGTGTGCTCTGACCATTTCTGGTGGTTTGGGGAAAGTTTTCCTCCCCGCTAAGTTGCCCAGCATCTTAACCACATATGCCGTGGGGTTTCTACCCTCAATCCCCTCTGGAAGGCCCACTATCCTTACATTTTGCTTTCTCGAGCAGTTTTCCTGATGATCCACTCTGCCCTTCAGGCTCCCCTGCGTTATGACCAGTCTTGCCACCTCCTTCTCCAGGGCCATGATCCGGTCGCTCTTGACAGTCGCGTTTTTTTCTAGCTCCTTAATGGTCGCCTCGTGAGCTTCCAGTTTCTCCTCTTGGGCTTCCAGTCTCTCCTCTGCTCTGCCCAGGACAAGCTGCACCTTCACCAGGGCCTTGGCCATTGCTGCCTGCACCGCCCCCTCCATGTCTGTCCTAGCCTCTGCCTTGTTTTCCTGCTGTTGCTCCCTCAGTGGCTCGGCAAAGGCTGCCTTCCAGTTCCAGTTCCCCCTGGTCCAAGGGGAAAAAGCTCCTGTCTGCCCAGTTCTTTTTGTTGCAGCGGGCCTTCCGTTCCGCCTCTTCGTGTGCCGGTTAGCTCGTCTGAACGGGCTCTCTCATTGCCCCTTCTGCTTCTGGTGCCCTTTCTCCCTCTGCTTTGGCTGCCTTCTGGCGTTTTTTTTGTCCCCCTTTTTTTGGTTTCCCCCCCCTTTCCATTTTATTTTCTCCCCAATTTCTTTTCCCTTTCCCTTCTCTCCTTTAACACTTTTTTTTCTTAAACCCCTTTTTCAAAAAATGTTGTTTAAAAAAACATTAAAAAAAAAAAAATTTTTCCAACTCTGCCGATATGTTATCAACTTTCTGAAAATGGAAAGGCTATCCTAAATGAAGTTAGCTGATTTTTTTTGGGGGGGAGGTATTTAACATTTTTGTCAAAGAATCCCTGACATTGGCCATTTATTTCACTGACTTGTACTTTTCAAAGACCTTTTGACTCTTTATCTGTTCTGGATGTTCCCCTCCAAGCCAAACACCATCCTGACTTTAGACTGTATCAACGTTCCTTCATTGTTTCTGGATCAGAAACTTGGAGCTCTCTTCCCAGCAGGACTATGGTTGTATCGACACCAGATGGACTGAAATGAAATGAAATGAAAATCGCTTATTGTCACAAGTAGGCTTCAAATGAAGTTACTGTGAAAAGCCCCTAGTCACCACATTCCAGCACCCGTTCGGGGAGGCTGTTACGGGACTGCAGCAGTCCAAGAAGGCAGCTCACTATCACTTTCTCAGGAGCGACTCGAGATGGGCATTCCATGAACCAATGTAAAAATTTTAAAAAAAAATTTTTAATGGTATCACAACCGAGCACAATCTTGTCTTTACCAGGTATCTATGCACCCACAATTCAAATGGGAATTGCTATCTAACAATCATGAGTGAGAATTCTGGCTGGTTTTCTTTCACACAAAACTCCCTGCACTGAAATCTCTTTAGCTTTGAGGCCAGTTGTAACACCTCTTTTTCCCATCCCTTTGTTGGAATAGACTCCCAGAGAAAGAAATTTATTCCAAGTGAATTAGAATTTTTAAAAGGAGCTGGTTCATTAGGATTATAGAGAGATCAGTTTTTTTTCTGCAGCAAAAAAGTTTCCCTCAAAGTAAGGATCAACACATGGTGAAGGAGGATGATGATTAATGGGGTGAGTGATGTTTCTCTGAGTTTTATGTTGTTCTTGTTCTGTATGATTGATTTATCTTTCTGTTTTTTAAGGTGGCACTCCTATGGTGCTGTCACGGGCTGCAACTCCAAGAGCAATGAGGAATAAATCACAAGAAGTAATGGTGAATTCCACAGTGCCAGAGTATAAGAATACGTTTCTGCCTAAATTGATGACGGGAGGTCCAAATGCTGCGACTCGGATTTATCAACAGGAACTGTGTAGAAGTCCCCATCAAGAACTTCATGGTTATTCCAGGCAGAGACTGGGCAGCAATGATCAAGGACAGAAGTCTCCGTATCGTGGAAGCCATGGTGGTCTATCCAGCCCAGCATCATCGGGATCACAAATCTATGGAGATGATTCTATATCTCCTAGGACTGATACAGTGGGAAGCCCTGATGTATTTACGAGAAATAATCTAGGCTTTCATGCTGGGCCAAACTCCAGTCCTATTCACGCAAATAGAATTCCCCATTCACCACCCACAGTTCTGATGCAAAACTCTTCATCCCACTCATCCTGTGCTCTGGCTGGTAGGACTTCTATACCTCTTTCACCAACAATGACTACAAAAAGCCCTGTAATGAAAAAACCCTCTTGTAATTATTCATCAAACATTGATATGCCAAGAATTATGTTTCACAAACCTCCCCAAGGTGCCCCAACATCATGTGCTCTCCAAAAAAAGCCATTGCCCTCTGAAATGGATCCATTAGGCATCCTTGACCCCATACCGAGTAAACCTAACCTAGTACTTATGAATGCATCTAATTTCCCGACAACCATGCACTCTCAGGTACCTATGATGAATGTAAACATGCCTCCGGCTGTTGTCCCGTTGCCAAGCAACCTACCATTGCCAACTGTTAAACCCGGCTCTGTAAACCATGGAACTCATGTACCAAGGGTACAACATTCAACATCTACATCTGTATCTCCTGCTCCGGTCACCTCCCCCATACACATGATGGGACCTGTCATGGGAAGAATTGAGGCGTCACCACAGCGATCAAGGTCTTCTTCTACATCCTCTGACCATGGAAGCTTAATGATGCCACCTGCAGGTCCACAGTCAAGCTGCAGTGGGATAAAGGTTCCTCCAAGGTCACCAAGGTCATCTATGGGTTCTCCTCGACCATCTATGCCATCCAGTCCATCCACCAAGCCTGATGGGCTTCTTCATCAATACAAAGATATTCCTCATCCATTGTTGGTTGGGATGAACAATGTTCTAAATCCTCAAAGTAACCTTTTGTTTCCATCTGTATCTGTTGGAAATGTACAACAACAAAAAGGTCAGCCAGGTTTGCTAGGAATGCCCTTAAATCAAATTTTGAACCAGCATAATGCTGCCTCATTTCCAGCAAGCAGTTTACTTTCAGCAGCAGCCAAAGCACAGCTAGCTAATCAAAACAAACTGTCTGGTAGTAACAGTAGTGGTGGAGTTGGCAGTGGTGGCAACAGTGAAGGACACAGCACTTTAAATACCATGTTTCCACCAACTGCCAACATGCTTCTTTCAGTTAATGAAGGCCAGAGTGGGCGTGCAGCACTGAGGGACAAGCTAATGGCACAGCAAAAGGATCCTTTAAGGAAGCGGAAGCAAGCAACACCCACAGTGTTGAGTATGCTAAAACAGTCTCAGATGGGCAACTCTGGTGTCCCAAAGTCTGTGATTGACTCTCTAAGGAAACAAGGACAAAATTCATCTGTAACCATGAATAACACCATGTCTCAGTTACTTCAATCTATGAGTTCACAAAGTTCTCAAATCAGTGGCAATAGCAGTACTAGTTGCGGTAGTTCCACTGCAGGTATTTCTTGTTCCTCCAACCAACATAACTTCTCAAATACCAGTCTGAACTCAGGTTCCATTCATAACCTATCAGCTCAAAATTTAACAAGAGGGGAAGGTATTTCTTGCCAAAATACAAGTACTAATATAATTCACAGTTGTCAGGGCCCAAACAATCAATTTGTTGGGGTAGTCGGACCGCTCCATGGTAGTGGCAATTGTGGGCTGCTTCATCAGTCTGCAATGACTTTGGGAAATAGTTTGCATTCTAACCATCATTCAAGAATTGCAGCCTCTTCAGCAGTAATGGTACCAAACAGCAGTGGCATTTGTAGCCAAACCAGTGCTGACACAGGTATGGTTTTACAGTGATGATTTTTTTAATCCATTGTCTTGAGATTTAGTTTCAAACTTCAACACTTGGGTGTATTTATCATTTTTAATAAGTGTTTTGCAATTTTGGTTAAGTTTTGTTCCATGAATACAAAATTTAGCAGATGTATCACACAACCAAGTTGTATTCTGGTATACCGTCTTTGCAAAGATTTCTCTTTCACTGATGCAAATGCATGTAACCAAATACTTAGGTTGGTCACAAAATATTTTCTATTTGATTTAAATGCTTATTTTAAGGTTACAAATATGGTGCTGCTATCCTCTTGAACATTTAATGATTGATGCATTTCTTCTATTTTTTTTTTTAAAATCATGCACCTTGCCAAGTTTTCACTTTTGTGACCCACTGATTACACACTAAAATGCTGTTATAGATAGGTTTGCAAAATGTTTGTGAAACCTACGGAACATCCATCTCCTTCTCTTAATGGCATGATTTTGAGGAGGAAAATAAATTGCAAACATTTCAATTAATTGAATAAAAATGTTCTTGGTTTTCATGAATTGGATCTAACCTTTTTACACTTGGAAATCATTTGGAGTTAGAAATCTGTTTGACAAAGTATCCTCCACTGAAATACAATGCAAAGATGATTCTTAAACTGATCTTCATCATCGGAAATGCATGTAAATTTTAAATGTCTAATCTACCCTATTTTTTTTTTTTAAAGTGCAAGTGGTTTGCATGCAAACTGAATATTCTGCCAACCATCGCAAAACATATGTTATATTGTTGGCAGATTCAGCTTATTGTATTCTGGGAGGGATTGGTGCATTATGGCTAGTTTGCTGGGGAGCTGCACAATATCATTATTCACAGCATTTTGGCTCGAATAAACCAAATTGTTGTGGGATTTGTTTACGATAGTTAAAACTGCTGGCTGGATTGCATTGCAGAAAGAAGACAGAAGGTGTCGTGAAATGGCAAAAATAATCCGCATGCCACTTTCCCAGGTTTCTAACTTATGGGCAGTTGTAGAAAGAAGCTGCTGCAACATTGGCAAAAATGGGGCGAGAAATGTACACTTTACTCACAAAAATGTTTGCTTATAAAATTATGACTGCATGATAGGTGATGTAGTAATACCACAGGATAACTGGAAATGTTTTTTCTTTGTTATGGAGTTATTCACTAACTTTTTTGTGTTTGAGTGTAGTTTATTTTGTAACACCTTTTTCCTCCATTTTCTTGCCCTTGTCAATGCTATCCTCTGTCAGGAGGGCAGGAAGGTCCATCCCATGGACATCTCCACAGACGACAACGTTGTTCTTTGGTCAACCTGTCAGGAGGTACGCTTGAGTGTTGTCGGAACAGGACCCATTTTCCTTCCCCTGTCATCACAATCAAATAAATAGTTCTATCCAAAGGGAGAGGTCTGAATGAAAATGAACTCTCCTTTATATACAACTTAATGCAAATTAAAATAAGAGAACACACTAAATATGAAAATGTTACTGAAACAAACTTGTCAATGTTTGCTAAATGTCTCATTATCGATAACTCTTAAGAATCTTGTCTTTGACGTTCTTATCATTTTCTATTTTTGTTTATTTCTTGCATATATTTTGTTAACATGATTATGTATCATCCTTTCATCTCCATTTAAATTAGTACATGTGGATGGTATAAAAAATCTTTTTTCACTTTTTGGGAGATATAAGGGAAGTTTTACTCTGCTCCCAGTGATGCACTCCATAGTTTGCCTGTCACAAAAGATTAAGACAAAAACGTTGCTCTCGTACCATTAAAGTACCTAAACTGAAGAAGTTATTATGACCTAAGATACAAGTACTGCAAGGATAATATATGGCAGGGTAATGGTAATGACACTGGCCTAGTAATCCAGAGGCCCAGACTAATGCTCTGGAGACATGGGTTCAAAACACAAGCTGGTGGAATACAAGTTCAAGTAATAAATCTGGGGTAGCACGGTGGCACAGTGGTTAGCACTTGGACGGCGGCACTGAGGACCCAGGTTCGAATCCCGGCCCTGGGTCACTGTTCGTGTGGAGTTTGCACATTCTCCCCGTGTCTGCGTGGGTTTCATCCCCACAACCCAAAACATGTGTAGGTTAAGTGGATTGGCCACGCTAATTTGCCCCTTAATTGGAAAACAAAATAATTGGGCACTCTAAATTTTTTTTTTAAAAAGTAATAAATCTGGAATCAAGAGCGAGTCTAATGGTGGCCACAAAATCATCGTCGGTTGTTATAATAACCCATCTGGTTCACTAAATCTGCTGCCCTTGCCTGGCCTACATGTGACTCCAGGCCTGCAGCAATCTGGTTGACTATTAAATGCCCTCTTAAATGGCCTAGCAAGCCACTTAGTTGAATTAAATCACTACAAAGTTTGAAAGGAATGAAACCGGACAATCCACTCCGTATCAACCGAGGCACCGGAAATGACAATGGCATACCCAGCCCTGTTGACCCTGCGTTGTCCCCCCTTGGGTACTTGTGCCAAAGTTGAGAGAGCTGTCCCACTGACTAATCGAACAACAGGCTGACATAGTCATATTAACGGTCATACCTTGCAGACAATGTAAGACACCATCATCACCAGAGGTGATGGGCAGAACAGCGGTTTGTGTACAGTCGGAAGAGAGTTGCCCTGGGAGTCCTCAACATCGTCTCTGGACCCCATGAAACCTTATAGCTTCAGGTCAAACGGGAAAGGAAACCGCCTGCTGGTTACTGCCTACCTCATCCCTCAGCGAATGAATCATACTCCTCCATGCTATCAGCTCTTGGAGGAAGCACTAAAGGTGGCTAGGGCATAGAATGTACTCTGGATATGGGACTTCAGTGTCCATCACCAAGAGTGGCTCGGTAGCACCACTGCTGATGGAGCTGGCAAAGTCTTAAAGGACACAGCTGCTAGACTGTGTCTTTGGCAATTGATGAGGGAACCCATGAGGGAACCAATAAGAGGGAAAAACCTATTTGACCTCATCAACAACGATCTACCTGTCACATCACAGATGCATCGGTTCTTGCGTGTATTGGAAAGAATAACCACTGTACAGTACATGTGGAGATGAATTCCCATCTTCACATTGAGGGTACCCATGCTGAACGGAATAGATTTCAGACTTGGCATCTCAAAACTGGGCATCCAAGAGACGCTGTGCGCCATCAGCAGCACAATTGTCTCCAACCATAATTTGTAACCTCATGGCCCAGTATATCTCCCACTGTAATATTACCACCAAGCCAGGGGATCAACCCTGGTTCAATGGAGAGTGCAGGAGGGCATGCCAGGAGCAGCACCAGACATACTGAAAGATGAGGTATCAACCGAGTGATGCTACAACACAGGTCTACTTGCATGCCATGCAGCATAAGCAGCAAGTGATAGACAGAGCAAAGCGATCCCAAGACCATTGGACCAGATCTAAGCTCTGCAGTCCTGCCACATACAGTCACAAATGGACACTTAAACAACTAACTAGAAGACGAGGCTCCATTAGTATCCCCATTCTCAATGATGGGAAGCCCAGCACATCACTGCAAAAGACGAGGCTGAAGCATTTGCTACAATTTTCATCCAGAAGCACCAAGTAAATGATCCATCTCGGCCTCCTCTTGTCCCCAGCATCACAGATGCTAGTCATCAGCCAGTTCTATTTTCTCCATGTAATTTGTAGGAACAGCTGAAGGCACTGGACACTGCAAAGGTTAAAGGACACAACAACATTCCAGCAATAGTGAAGCTCCAGAGCTAGCCACATCCCGAATCGAGGTGTTCCAGTACAGCTGCAACACTGGCATCTTTCCTAAATGTGAAAAATTGCCCAGGTAAGTCCTGAGCACAAAAAATAGGACTAATCCAACCACGTAATGCCCCATCAATCTATTCTTGATCATCAGGAAAGTGATGGAAATGTTGTCAACAGTGGTAGCAAACGGCACTTATTCAGGTTATCTGCTCCCTGACACTAAATTTGGGTCCTGCCGGGGCCACTCAGTTCTTGACCTCATTACAGCTTTGGTCCAAACTTAGACAAAAGAGTGAACTCGTGAGATGAGAGTGACTAACCTTGACATCAGCATTAACGAGTGTGGTATCAAGGAGTCTTTGCAAAACTGGAGTCACTGTTGGGGCTGGTTTAGCACACTGGACTAAACAGCTGGCTTGTAAAGCAGAACAAGGCCAGTAGCGCGGGTTCAATTCCCGTACCAGCCTCCCTGTTCAGGCGCCGGAATGTGGCGACTAGGGGCTTTTCACAGTAACTTCATTTGAAGCCTACTTGTGACAATAAGCGATTTTCATTTAATTTCATTCACTGAGGCGCAGGGATGAGAGGGGGGATCTCTGCTCATTGGGGTCATAGCTAACACGAAGATGGTTGTGGTTGTTCAAGGTCAATCACTGCAGGAGTACTTCAGCTGCTTCATCAATGATCTTCCATCCTTCGTAAGGTCAGAAGTGAGGATGTTCGCTGCTAATAATAACATGTCCAGCCCGTTGGCAACTCCTCAAATGTTTAAGCAGTCCAAGTCCATATGCAGCAAGACCTGTACATATTCAGGCTTGGGATGACATGGGGCACAATCACAGTACACCGTGCTAGGCAAGAGAGATCATAGAATCCCTACAGTGCAGAAGGAAGCTATTCAGCCCATCGGGTCTGCACCGACCCACCGAGAGAGCATCCCAACTAGGCCAAATTCCCCACCCTATCCAAAACCCCACCGAACCTTTGGATACTTGGGGGCAATTTAGCATGGCCAATCCACCTACCTGGACTGTGGGAGGAAAGCAGAGCACCTGGAGGAAACACACACACACAATCTAACCATCTCTCCTTGACATTTAATGCAATTACCAGAGGTGAATCCCCCACTACCAACATCCTGGAGGTTACCATTGACCAGAAACTGAACTAAACTAGACGTTTAAATACAAGAATGAATATATTCAAGAGGCGGCTGGATAAAGCACTTGGGGAGAATGGGATCAAAGGCTATGGGGAGAAAGCAGGATTAGGCTATTGAGTTGGATGATCAGCCATGACCGTGATGAATGGCGGAGCAGGCTCGAGGGGCCAAAAGGCCTCCTCCTGCTCCTATCTTCTATGTGTCTATGTAAGAGCAGCTCAAAGACTGAGAATTCGGTTGTGAATGGCTCTCGAATACCTCACCTGTCTCCCCAAAACCTGCCCACTATGTACAAAGCATAAATCAGCAATGTGGCAGAAAGTTTCCACTTGCTTAGATGAGCACAGCTTCAACAACACTCAAGAGGCTCAACACTTCAAGACAACACGTCCCGTTTGATTGGCACACCAGCCACCACAGTAATCATTCATACTCTGCGCTACCAACGCACAGTGACAGCCGTGTGTACCACCTTCAAGATGCAGCGAGGCTCCTTCAGTAGCACCACCTAAACCTGTGACTCTACCACTAAGGGCAAAGGCACTAGATGCATGGGCACGGGGTTGGTTTAGCACAGGGCTAAATCGCTAGTTTTGAAAGCAGGCCAGCAGCACGGTTCAATTCCCGTACCAGCCTCCCCGAACAGGCGCCGGAATGTGGCGACTAGGGGCTTTTCACAGTAACTTCATTTGAAGTCTACTTTTGACAATAAGCGATTTTCATTTTTTTCATTTCCGCACCACCTACAAGTTCCTGTCAAAGTCTCACACCATCCTGACTTTGAAATATATCTCCATTCCTTCACTGTCATGGTGCCAAAATCCTGGACCTCCTTAACAACACTCTGGGCTTTCCTGCAACACATGGAGTGCAGTGGTTCAAGAATTCACCACACCGCTGCTTTCTCCAGGACAATTAAGGATGGGCAATAAATGCTAACCATTAACAAATATAAAAGTTTTATTTTACTTGAGGTCAACATTAGTCTTAATAAAATAATGGTTTGAGATTCTTAAAAATACTCATTTGTTATGCAAGTGTTTGTAATGAATCGTTTCAAAAGTGTAGTGTAAAGCACATCTATTAATTACATGTATTCAGAATTTTGATCATTAATGCAGATGATTTGTTGACACTCATTAAATGCTCAAACTGACCTTTTCACTACCACCTGACTTGCTGTGCAAAATGGGAGAACATGGCAGAGGGATCAAGAATCAGGGAAGACTGTTTCAAGGTGATTGGCCAGGACTGCAGAGATTAACTGGGAAAATCATTAAAATATCATTTGACCCATTGTTTTCCTGCTAATTGTCTGCAAGCGATACAAGATTCCAAAGTGACTTGACAGGATGAACTCCGAGGATGCATCACCGTGTGTGTGTTGGGGGGAAGGGAGAGAGCCAGAGGTGGCATAAGACAATTTATTTTATGCTCAGCAAATAGTTAGGATCTGGAATGCCCTGTCTCAAAGTGTGGTGATTTCAGATTCAATCATGGCCTTCAAAAGTGAATTGAAGAATTACCTGGAGCAAATATTTGCAGAGATTAGTGGAAAAGGTGGAGTGAGAATAAATCAGTTGAACACAATGCAAGAATTAATAGGAATAGCCCATTCAAAAATAAAATCATGGCTAATCAGAATGTATCCTCAACTCTTTCTGTCTACCATAACCCTTGGCACACTTGTTCATCAAAAGTGTATCTAACTCGACTTGCTTATATTCAGTGACCAACCCTCCAGTGGTCTCTAAGGAAGAACATTCACCGCTTGACTTAACCCTCTGAGAAGAAATTTCTACTCATTTCTTCTGAAATGGGAGACCCCTTTTTTATAACTGTCCTTTAGTTCCAGACTCTCTCTCTCTCTCTCTCTCTCTCTCTTCCCCCCAACACACACACACCGGATGTATCCTCGGAGTTCATCCTGTCAAGTCACTTTGGAATCTTGTATCGCTTGCAGACAATTAGCAGGAAAACAATGGGTCAAATGATATTTTAATGATTTTCCCAGTTAATCTCTGCAGTCCTGAATTCTAACAGCAATATCTTCTATTTTCAAAATGGTGTGTTGTTAATATTTGTGCATTATGTATCACTGATAATGGCTGACCTATACATACCCTGTCGCTACTACAAGTAACTTAACCTTTTCAAATGTATTATGCACTGGGTAGCTCCTGACCATGTCTACTTTTAAGGTAATGCACATTTCGGTCAGGATTAACAAGTTTGCAAATATAGGAATAATACAGGTTGTTGACAGATAAGTGTACAACCCAATGCACTTGTTTTGTTTGACAAGATTTGATGCATGCAGATTATTACACTTATGTAAATCTTAAGAATGAAATGTGTGCAAGGAAATTGCAATTGTTCCTGGTGAAACAAGTGTTGGGACTTAGCATTCTTGCGCCAATGTGCTTCAGGAAAAATGCTGCCGTCATCAGTACCACCTCCACTGTTAGAACTACAAGCATCTGTACGCCTAGAGTTGTTCTTGGGTAAGATAAAACTGAAAGACAAAACATATGATAAAATTAACAATTGCTTGTGTATGAGTAAAGATACAATCAGTTTACAGCACAGCTGCCAATAATGGAACAGTTTTAACTGGGAACTTGCAAAATACCAGAAGTAGAGAGGCACAAATATCTTGAAGACCTTTAGTGCTAGGGGTGGTTACAGAAATTGAAGGGTCAAGATGGTTTTCCTCCAGGTGCTCTGGTTTCCTCTCGCAGTCCAAAGATGTGCAGGTTCTGTGGATTGCTAAGCTAAATTGCCTCTTGGGGCATTACTGGGATAGGGTGGGGGATTGGGCCTAGATAGGGTGCTCTTTCAGAGGGTCAGTATAGACTCAATGAGCCAAATGGCTTCCTTCTGCACTGTAGGGATTCTATGATTCTGAGATCATTAAGTAATTTGAAATCGAGGATGAAAATTGTAAAATTAAGGCTTACAGGACGAGGAAAACAAATGTAGGTCAACAAATACGCATGACACATGAATGGGACTTGGTGTGAGTTAAAGTTGTTATGATCCGTCTAGGGACCAGTAACTTTCTGTTCAAAGTAGAAGAAGTTTGAAATCCCAGTTACTCAATAGGACAATAAAGTCACAAGATTCCACTGTTTTAAACAGAACCTTCTTATACACTGCCATCTCCATGACACTGTAGCCTTTCCGGGTGCTCTGAATGCTTTTAAAATACTTAAACTCTTATTCTCATCTCTGTACTGCACTTCTTAGGAAGCATAGTAGATAGCGCATCTCCAGTTCTCCAGCTAAATAAGCCCACTTGTTGGTTTATGCCTTTATTTCTGTGGCCCCAACCTTTTAAGTACAATAGACCATTTGTTTCGCAGTCCAAGAATTAAATGTTAATTCTAAAATATTAACATGAACCAAGAACTAGATATTCTTCACAAGATACGGGCAGCAGAGTTTCAGATAAACTCAAGTTTATGTAGGATGGAAGACCAGCTAGTAGAGTGTAGGCATAGTCGAGCCTCAAGTTGAAGAGAAGTTTGGGATGAGTTTAGGCAAAGCAGAGTTGGGCGATGTGGAAAAAGTGGTGTTTAATTTGGTAGTTCCTAAATTATTATTAGTATTATCCAGGATTGAAAGTATCACCATGTTTATTAATCTCACTTGAATAATTATTTCATTTATTCTTATCTGACTGATGCAGAATAGCAAAATGAGAAGCAACTAATTTCTTCCTTGATTTCTTGAGAAACTCAGCATAATTTACATATTGAGTCTCCACTTCGTCCTTGTGAAAACAAGGCCGTGCACAGAAATTATTTTTGCTGGATCTTTGCAAGTATAGCTGAAAATATTTTTGAAGAGGAAAGGAATCGAAGTAATTTATTGTAAATAACCTGGTTCAGAATATACTAGAGTGCAGTTTTCAAGGCCTGTAATACAAGCCAAAGCGACACGCTACGTTTTGCAAATGGCTTCCTTGAAAAACTTCAGTTTTTCATATGCTGAAGTATTTTTATTTCTAAAATTAAGTAAGACAATTCAGATGTTTACTCTATGCAGCCTTTTTTGCTTAGATTCTCTGATTTGCCACCAAGATGTATGCATGCCACAGGAATTGATAACAATTTGGCGTCTGGATGCCATGAGTCATTGTGCCAATTTTCACTTGAATAAATGTAATCCCCTCCTTCCTCTTCATCAACATTCAACCTCTACTCAGCAGTAAACTTCGACTCTTATAAAAACGATATGAACTATACACATGGTTTCATGCAAGCACAGTTAGCATTCAGACTGAACTGAGCATTACAAACGGCAATAGTTATTAGTGATTTTTAAAATTTGGTCTGCTCTGCATGGTAATTTGGAATCTTGAGTAATTTTCTTTCAATAAACGGGTCTGACTCACTTGATACTGAGATTTGGGGATATGGATTTTTTTGCTCCTACTGCACTTGATAAGCATCTTTTTTTTAAAAAATCTTTTTATTGGCTTTTCTCTTGTTTTAAACAGTTGTGCATATACATTCCATTTTTTTTGTCCACGCTAATTTACTTTACTGTACAGAGAGGTTTATTTTATCCTTCATTTAACTAAATCTGTGTACATTTTGTTGCCCTCTGGGTCGATCTGTAATTCCTCCCCCTTTCCCTTCCTCTTGTCTTGTGGTGTCCCCGTCCCCCCCCGTCCCCCCCCCCCCCCCTCGGGTTGCGCAGTTCTTTGATTCCTCGTGCGTCTTCTTGTTGTTTTCTTTTTATTCTTGGCTTACTCCTCGTTGCTGGCCACGAACAGGTTTTGGAACAGGCCGACAAACTGACCCCAAGTATCCAGGAAACCTTCCCTCGAATGGCGTATTTCACTTCTCCAGGTGGAGAAATTCCGAGAGGTCAGCGAGCCAGTCTGCAGCCATGGGTGGTGCTGCCATTCGCCAGCCGAGCAGGATTCTCCAGCGTGCGATTAGAGAAGCGAAAGCAAGGGCATTGGCCCCCTTCCCCATGTGTAACCCGGGCTGCTCCGATACCCCGAAGATTGCCACTATTGGGCATGGCTTCACCCTCACCCCCACAGCCTTGGACATTGCCTCGGAGAAGGCTGTCCAGAACCCAGCAAGTTTGGGGCAAGCCCAAAACATGTGGGCGTGGTTGGCCGGGCCCCTCTGGCACCGCTCACAATTGTCCTCCACCTCTGGGAAGAACCTGCTCATTCGGGTTACGTAGATACATAGAAGATAGGAGCAGGAGGAGGCCTTTTGGCCCTTCGAGCCTGCTCAGCCATTCATCATGATCATGGCTGATCATCCAACTCAATAGCCTAATCCTGCTTTCTCCCCATAGCCTTTGATCCCATTTTCCCCAAGTGCTATATCCAACCGCCTCTTGAATACATTCAAAGTTTTAGCATCAACTACGTCTTGTGGTAATGAATTCCACAGGCTCACCATTCTTTGTGTGAAGAAATGTCTCCTCATCTCTGGCCAAAATGGTTACCCTGAATCCTCAGGCTGTGACCCCTGGTTCTGGACACACCCATCATTGGTAACATCTTCCATGCATCTACCCTGTCTAGTCCTGTTAGAATTTTATAAGTCTCTATGAGATCCCCCCTTATTCTTCTGAACTCCAGCGAGAACAATCCCAACCTAGTCATTCTCTCCTCATCTGACAGTCCCGCCATCCCTGGAACCAGTCTTGCAAACCTTCCCTGGAATCAGTATGGTAAACCTGGGTTCCGGTCAGGTGAGCTCTGTGCACCACTTTGAGCTGCATTTGGCTTAGCCTTGCGCAGGAGGAGGTGGAGTTCGCCCTGCTCAGTGCTTCGCTCTAGAGTTCCCACCCTACCTCTGCCCCCAGTTTGTCCTCCCATTTTTGTCCGGTCTTGTCCAGTGGTGTTCTCACTCTGTCATGTAGCTGTCCATATATTTTCCCACATAGCCCCCCCCCCCCCCCCCCCCCCCTTCTTGCTGCTTGTGCCTATCAGGTCCTGTAGTAGTTTTCTGGGGCCCCGGGGCACTCTACTGTCTCTTTGCGGAGGAAGTGTTTTATTTGGAGTGTCTCAATTCCTGTCCTTTTGTTAGTTTCCACTTCCTCGGCAGTTTGTCCAGTGTCGCCAGTCTGCGCCCGACCTAGAAGCCCCTGACTGTCAGTGTGCCCCCGTCCAGCCTCCATCTTTTGAAGGTGGTATCTAGCATGGCTGGGGGGAATCTGTGATTGCTGCAGATGGGGGCTATGGGTGACATTTTAGTTATCCCGAAGTGCTGTCTCTACTGGGTTCCGTTCTCAGCATGGCCGCTACCACTGGGCTCATTGTGTGTCTTGTTGAGGATGGGAGTGCTGCTGTAGCCAGGGCCTGGAGGGTTGTTCCCTTACAGGACGCCTCTTCCATTTGTACCCAATCTGTGTCGGGTTCTTGTAACCACCCCCTCACTCTTCTGCCGTTGCTGCCCAGTAGTAGTATTGTAGGTTTGGTAAGGCCAGGCCCCCTTTGATTTTTCTTCTTTGCAGTGTCGGTTTGGGAATTCTCGGGTTCTTACCCCCCCACACACAAACGCCACAAATAGACTGTGTATGTTTTGGAAAAAGGCCTTGAGGATGAAGATCGGAATGGATCTAAACAGGAAGAGGAAGCTTGACAGTACGTTCATCTTGATCGTCTGCACTCTCCCCGCCAGGGAGAGTGGGAGTGAGCCCCACTGTTGAAGGTCTTTTCTTACTTCCTCCACCAGGCTGGTCAGGTTCCGCTTGTGAATCTGTGTCCAGTTTCTGGCAATCTGGATCCTCAGGTAACGGAATCTGTTCTGGGCAATTTTGAACGGGAGCCCCTCCAGCTCAGCCCTCCCCCATTTGGGTTCACTGGGAATGCGTAGCTTTTGCCCAGGTTAGGTTTGTAGCCCGAGAAGGTTCCAAACTCTTTCAGTATTTGCAGTATTGCCTTCAATCTCTCCTGTGGCTTCGAGACATATAGGAGCAGGTCATCTGCATAGAGTGAGACTCTGTGCTCTCTGGGGCAGCCCTGTCATGTTCCTCTCTGTAGCTGGAAGTATTCAGAGCTGGTGGTGTTAGTTCGGACTCACGCTTTAGGAGTGTTGTACAGTAGCCTCACCCAGGCGGTGAACCCCGCTCCTAGCCCAAACCGTTCCAGTACCTCAAGTAGATAGTTCCATTCGACTCTGTTGAAGGCCTTTTCTGCATCCAGGGAGACGATCACGTCTGGTGTTCTCTCCCCCCGGGGGGGGGGGGGGGTTCATTATTACATTCAGCAGCCGCCTGATGTTCCCAGTGAGCTGCCTACCCTTGCCAAAGCCCATTTGGTCCTCTGCGATCACCTCTGGTAATCCCTCCAGCCTTTTAGCCAGGACCTTTGCGAGTATTTTCACATCCATGTTCAGCAGTGAAATGGGTTTGTAAGATCTACATTCCGTCAGGTCTTTGTCTCTTTTGGGTATCAGTGAGATTGTGGCCTGCGCTATCGTGGGGTGCAGGGTCCCCTTGCCAGTGAGTCCGCGAACATGTCCCTTAGGTGTGGGGCCAGGACTGGTGCAAATTGTTTGTAGAAGTCTGCCGGGACCCCGTCTTCATGGAGCTGATGCTCTCCATGATTTCTCCCAGGTCTATTGATGCTTCCAGCTCCCCCCGTCTGTCTTCCCCCACAACTAGTAGCTCCAGTCTATCTAAGAACTGTTTCACCCCCACGTCCCCATTGGGGGGCTCGGAGGTGTACAGTCCCCGGTAGAAGGTCTCAAATACCCGATTGACCTCCTTTGGCTCTGTTACCAGTCTGCCTCTGCTATCCTTAACCTGCGCTATTTCCCTCATGGCTGCCTGCTTTATCAGCTGGTGAACCAATAGGCGACCAGCCTTGCCTCCGTGTTCATAGAAGGTCCCCCGTGTCTAGCGGAGTTGGTACAATGCTTTCCCAGTGGATAGCAGGTTGAAGTCCATTTGCAGCTTTTTCCTCTCCGCCAGCAGCCCTACTGTTGGGGTCTCTGAGTATTTTCTATCGACTTCCAGAATAGCGTCCACTAGCTCTTCCCTATCTCTGCTTGCCTTGCAGGCTATGATCGCTCCTCTAATCACGGCCTTCAGTGCCTCCCAAAACGTGGAGGGTGAGACCTCCCCATTTTGGTTGTTACTAACGTATTCGCCTGTGGCCCGCGATATTCCCCCCCCCCCCCCCCCCCCCCCCCCCCCCGTCGGGGATTTCCGCCATGGTCTTTATGAATTCTGTGTCGTCCCAGATGGGAGCGTACACATTTACCAGTACAACCGGTGCCCCTTCCAGGACACGGCTGACCATGACGTACCGTAACTGTCTTGGTTTCCGTAAACCTCGTCCACTTGCTAATTAATATTGCTAACCCCCCTAGCCCTCGTCCCGTAGCATGAATGGTACCTCTGTCCCACCCAGCCCTTCCTTACCAGCCGTCGGTCCTTCTCCCTGAGGTTCGTCTCTTGTAGGTAGATAATGTCTGCTTTTAGGCTTCTTAAGTGGGCGAAGACTGGATCTTTTCACCGGGCCGTTGAGCCCCCTTACATTCCAGGTAACAATCCTTGTGGGTGGTTTCTGGCCCCCAGAACCTACGGGATCACCCATACTTACCTGGTGGACGCGCCCCTGCCCTTCATCTTTCGATATATGCTTTACCAAAAGGTTCCTGTAGTTGGGATAAGGAATATGGCTATTTTGCAGCCTCGAGAAAGCATTTGATCCTGAGGCTAAGTAACATTTTTTTGACTTCAATTTCAGTTTTTTGTAGAGAATATTCAAAGATGATTCACAGATAGGATTGAGGAGTAATGAATGCCAAATAGGAAAATATATAAATTGACATGTAGAATAAACTAGGTTCAACACAGGAGCTTTTGCTCATTTATGCGATTCTCAGCTTGTAATTTTCCAACTACCTTGGATTATTAAGTATCTACACGATGAAAACATGCAGCTAGTAGGATGCAGAATTTGTAACTGTCAGTGGCAGCCTCTCGACATATGAGATGAGTCCCTCAAGACCTCGTGGGGAAAAAGCAAATGTGTGAATTCTGTACCTCTCACCAATGTCTATGTACCATGTTGAGCCGCTTCTCCTTCCCCTTTATTATCCCACTCGAAGGATTGTCATGGGATCCAAGTTGCAACAGCCTGATCAGCCTTGCCTATTTTTGATCTATACTGTACCAGAAAGTTAAGGCTATGGAGACTAAAATAAATGGAAAGAAGAAATGGTCCAGCTGGCTTCATTGTGAAGATTGTGTTGTTGCTGTTGAATAACTAATGCTGAATTATGAAAAAATAGCAAACATGAACATTCCAAGAATTCTTGATATAATGGGTAGTTTAGTTGAAGCAAGGTTTAGAAATGATGCATGGAATTTAATTTTGTAGAAATGCAGTGTTGATATGAATTTAGATACCGAGTTAAAACATTCGGGACTAGCAATAGGAATTAACAAGGTAATTCCTTTTTGGGTTTGGTCTCCGACTTATCTAAATTTGATCTTTAAGGCTCCCCGTGAAATGCTTTTATTTACCAGACCAAATGATAATGCAGCTGAAGAGAGCCATTACAGGGACATATATTTCACAAAATTGACCTTGGAGTACATCATAGAATTGGCGAATTTTGCAAGCATGTGCTACCATTTAGCCTTTTGCGCCCATACCAACTCTCTAGAACAGAAAACCACGTAATCCATTCCATAAGTGATACTTTCTCATCCCCATTCTCCTGCCTTCTCCCCATAACCCGTGATCCCCTTATTAATCAAGAACCTATCTATCTCTGTCTTAAAGATACTCAGAGATTTGGCCTCCACAGCCATCTGCGGCAAAGAGTTCCACAGATTCACCACCCTCTGGCTGAAGAAATTCCTCCTCATCTCTGTTTTAAAGGGTCGTCCCTTTATTCTGAGATTGTGTCCTCTGCTTCTAGTTTTTCCTACAAGTGGAAACATCCTCTCCACGTCCACTCTATCCAGGCCTCGCAGTATCTTGTAAGTTTCAATAAGATCCCCCCTCATCCTTCTAAACTCCAACAAGCACAGACCCAGAGTCCTCAAACGTTCCTCATACGACAAGTTCTTCATTCCAGGGATTATTCTTGTGAACCTCCTCTGGACCCTTTCCAAGGCCAGCACATTCTTCCTTAGATATGGGGCCCAAAACTGCTCACAATACTCCAAATGGGGTCTGACCAGAGCCTTATACAGCCTCAGAAGTACATCCCTGGTCATGTATTCTAGCCCCCTTGACATGAATGCTAACATTACATTTGCTTTCTTAACTGCCGACTGAACCTGCACATTAACCTCAAAAGAATTGTGAACAAGTCCCTTCGTGCTTCTGCTTTCCGAAGCATTTCCCCATTTAGAAAATAGTCTATTCCTCCTTCCAAAGTGCATAACCTCACACTTTCCACATTGTATTTCATTTGCCACTTCATTGCCCACTCTCTTAGCTTGTCCAGGTCCTTCTGCAGCCCCCTTGCTTCCTCAATACTACCTGTCCCTCTACAGATCTTTGTATCACCTGCAAACTCGGTAACAGTGCCTTCAGTACCTACTTCCAGATCATTAATGTATATTGTAAAATATTGTGGTCCCAGCACAGACCCCTGAGGCACACCACTAGTCACCGGCTGCCATCCTGAAAAAGACCCCTTTATCCCACTATCTGCCTTCTGCCAGTCAGCCAATCCTCTATCCATGCCAGGATCTTACCCTGAACACCATGGGCTCTTAACTTATTTAACAGTCTCCTATGCGGCACCTTGTCAAAGGCTTTCTGGAAATCTAAATAAATCACGTCCACTGGTTCTCCTTTGTCTAACTTCTTTGTTACCTCCTCAAAGAACTCTAACAGATTTGTCAGTCATGACCTCCCTTTGACAAAGCCGTGCTGACTCAATTCTATTTTACCATGTACTTTGCGATCTCATCTTTAATAACAGACTCTAAAATCTTACCAATGACCGAAGCCTGGCTAACCAACCTATAATTTCCCGTCTTCTGCCTCACTCCCTTCTTAAACAGTGGTAATACATTAGCCACCTTCCAGTCCTCTGGGACCCTTCCTGCCTCCAATGATTCCTGAAAGATCATCACTAATGCCTCCACAATTTCCTCAGCTGTCTCTTTTAGGACCCTGGGGTGGAGTCCATCCGGTCCAAGTGACTTATCCACCTTCAGTTTCCCAGCACCTTCTCCTTAGTAATGGTCACTGCACTCACCTTGTTCTCCTGGAGCTCTGGCATCTCACTGGTGTCTTCCACCGTGAAAACTGATGCAAAGTAATTATTCAGTTCGTCTGCCATTTCTTTGTTTCCTATTATTACTACTTCAGCCACATTTTCTAGTGGTCCAATGTCTATTTTTGCCTCTCTCTTACCTTTTATATATTGAAAAAATCTCTTCCTATCTTCCTTTATATTACTAGCTCGCTTGCACTCGTACTCCATCTTCTCCCCCCTTATTGCTTTTTTAGTTGTCCTCTGCTCGCTTTTAAAGGCTCCCCAATCCTCTGGGTTCCCACTAATCGTCGCTACTTTGTATGCTTTTTCTTTAGCCTTTATGCTGTCCTTGACATCCCTCGTCAGCCATGGAGCCTTGTCCACCCCTTAGCATGTTTCCTCCTCCTTGGGATGAATTTCTGTTGTGTCTCCCTAATAACCCCCAAAAACTCCTGTTCCACTGTCTTCCCTGCTAGGCTCCTTTTCCAATCATCTCTGGCCAGCTCCTCCCTCTGCCTTAGCCCCTTAAATATTTCAAGGATATCATGAATTCTGCTTCCATGATTGTTTCTGGTAGAACATTCCACACCCAAACGATGACCTGTGTTAAAACATCTCCTAATCTCTCCCTTTTTGTAATCTAAATTGATGTCCTCTACTCACTGACGAGAGGACCATTTTTCCGATTCATTTAACCAAAACCTCTTGAATTTAAATATGTTTGTTAGATTGTCTTTTAACTTTCTGTTCTAATTCTCAGTTCCTGCCACTTTTCCCCCAAACTGAAACTTCTCAGCCTTGTATCAGTTTAGTGAATCATTTGTACCTGCTCCATAGCCATGGCATCCTGCCAAAGGCAAAGCACGCAGTCTGGGCACACTGCAGCCGAACCAGTAATTGCCATATGTTTTGTGTATTGCACTCTGTTTGTGTTTGTAAAATAGAATGGTTACTGCACAGAAGGAGGCCATTTGGCCTTTAAAACTGTTTCTCTACTAGAGCAATTCACAATCCCACTGCCTCACCCATCACCCATAACCCTGTGTGTTTTTAATAGGTGTTAAGTCAACTCCCTTTTGAAAACCACAATTGAATCTGCCACCATTACCATTTTGGGCAGTGCATTTCAGATCCTAACCCTTCACTGTATAAAAATAAATGCTTTCTCATGTCACCTTTGGTTATTTTGCAAATTACTTTAAATCTATGTTCTCCAGCTCTTGACCCCTCTGCCAAAGGGTCCAGTTTCCCTCCATGTTTTCTGTCTCGACCCCTGATGATCACATCTCAGCTCAACCCTCCACTCCTCTCCTCCGATTTGAGATCCTGTAATTGTAAAATCTAGGATCCCAAATGCTTCCTCCCACAAGTCCCGAAAGACGTGCTGTTCGGTAATTTGGACATTCTGAATTCTCCCTCGGTGTACTTGAACAGGTGCTGGAGTGTGGCGACTAGGGGCTTTTCACAGTAACTTCATTGCAGTGTTAATGTAAGCCTACTTGTGACAATAAAGATTATTATTAGTAAATGCTCTTTTTGCAGCTTTTGCCATTTGCCCTTCCGATTTTAATCATTTGTATTTTGAACCTCATAATTTTGCTCCTCTACTCTAATTTGAAAGTTTTATAATTTACCAAAATGCATCACCTCATCTTTCTCCACATAGAATTTCATCTGCCATCTATCTGCACAATCTACTTACTTGTTTCTGTCCTTGTGAAGTTATTGCATTTCACAATTAACCACACTCCTGTTTTTGTGTCATTGTACCCAAGTCCAGAAAATTTGTATATATTTTGAAGAACAGAAGTCGCAACACTGATTCCTGGTAAATGTAATTGTGACACCTACTGATCACTGTTCTCTGGTTTCCATCCTTTAATCAACCTCCAAACCATACTGTCAAAGTTTCTTTAGTACCATGCGCCTTAAGTTTTATCAGTAAATTTCCGACGTAGCACCTATCAAATACCTTTACAATGATCTTTATTGTCACAAATAGGCTTACATTAACACTGCAATGAAGTTACTGTGAAAAGCCCCTAGTTGCCACTTTCCGGCACCTGTTCGGGTACACAGAGGGAGAATACAAAATATCCAAATCACCTAACAGCACGTCTTTTGGGACTTGTGGGAGGAAACCGGAGCACCCGGTGGAAACCCACGTAGACATGGGGAGAACGTGCAGACTCCACACAGCCAGTGATCCAGCCGGGGAATCGAACCTGGGACACTGGAGCTGTGAAGCAACAGTGCTACCCACTGTGCTACCGTGCTGCCCTGAGAGATCACAAGTACAGCATTCACTGCATTTTTTACTTCAAAGCACTCCGTTCAATTTCTCAGACATGCCTTGACTTTTACATTTATTTAGAAAGGGTCCTGAATATTTACTGGTTCCCGAACATTCTTATAATGCACTGGTGCTTCAGTTGGCCTGTTTCCACTGTTGCTTCCGAACATACTGCAGTTTTGAATTTCTGCTTGCAAGATGCAGATTTTCAGACAACACTCTGGGAATAGATTCCACAAGCAGGGCAAGTAGCATTTAAAACTTGGCACTAATACTCTGCCTAATATTCACTAATTTACTCATATCCTGCATGCTTTTTCATTTGACACTATATTAACATCCTTGTGGTCTAGCACAGTGTTCTAACACAAACAATCAGGGGCCTTTGTGGTGATGTTCAGATTCTAATTTTGTACAGCTTTGGCAACCATGTCATAACTGTACTTCAGTTTATCCAGTCTATTAGTCTTAGTCATTTTGAATTGTGCACAGTCAGAAGCAAACATTGAATATTGTAAGCAGCCAAACAAATGGGCTCAACCTAACACTGGGCAGATGTTTATTTCTAGGAGAGTTAAGGTAATTTTCATGAATATAAAATTAACACACTTCCTGAGGAGAGAATGAATATTTTATTTATTGTGCATATTTTAAAACTTCCATATTTTAAAAAGGGTGATCTTTCGGTAAGCTATTGTGATATTCCATCTTTTCAGTTTTAAATGTATTCTGACTTTCATCCCAAATAGATGTGATCATGCATTGTGTCATTGCGTTATCTTTCCCAATGGTAATGGCATAACTCTCAAAATACTTTTATATATAAATAAATGCAAACCAATGGTAAACTGTTAATTTGTCAAGCTATTTGGGCATTTTCAAAAGCCCTTTAATTTTTCAAGTTTTAGAAGTGTCATTCAAACTGTAAATATAAGCTATCATAGACATGCAGTTTACTTGGAAATTCTTGTTGCAGCTACAGAAACAAAGCAATGGTGGCCTGGTGTCTTGCAATATACTGTAGATCTGTGATATTGGAAAAAAGTCTTTCATTGATCAGAATAATCTTCATTAAGAAAACTTTAATCACGCTTATTTCATGTTTACTTCAAAATGTGTTTAAAACTGATGTCATTTCATACCTAATTTGCTAACTCTAGATCATCTTAAATATCAATGATTGGACTCAAACTTCACCTTTAAGATATAAAATTAATATTATAAATGCTCAAGAGTCAGAGCTAAGTGTTGAGGAACTAATCTGCACCATTGAACTGTTACAAATAAGCCGATTAGCCAAAATATATTAGTCAACTGAATACCATAAAAATATTTTTTGGATGAACCGATCAAATCGTAAAAGCGTTAACTGTGTTTATGTTAAATAATAACATGTTTCTGGAGTATTGCTGCAGTTGAATAGATTCATAAAATTGGTGCTTGTACCTTTGTACTGATCTGGTAACATTTAGCCAGAAAACAGCATTATAAGTAATTAAAGTTTTTCAATTAAACAAACATCACAATCTTTTTCTGTTGGTAAAAAGGGAAGCTTTTGTCTGTGTGATTTTTTTTTTTTGACAAATCCCATTAATACTAAAGAATATGAGGGAGGAATTGTGCGTTTCCTCCGGGTGCTCCCACAAGTCCCGAAAGAGGCGCTTGTTAGGTGAATTGGACATTCTGAATTCTCCCTCTGTGTACCTGAACAGGTGCCGGAATGTGGCGACGAGGGGCTTTTCACAGTAATTTCATTGCAGTGTTAATGTAAGCCCATTTGTGACACTAATAAAGATTATTATTATTAAGTAGATACAGAGATAGTGGATGCTTTGGTTGTAATTTTCCAAAAATCCTTGGATTCTGGAGAAGTACCGGAGGATTGGAAAACTACCAATGTGATACCCCTATTCAAAAAGGGGGAAAGGCAAAAGCTTGAAACAATAGGCTGAAAAGTTCGAAAAATGTTGGAATCAATTATTAAGGAAGTGATAGCAGCACATTTGGAAATCCATAATCTAATCAAGCAGAGTCAACTTGGCTTCACGAAAGCGAAATCGTGTCATATTTATTTGAGCTTTTCGAGGAAGTGTCAACCAGAATGGATAGAGAGGAACCAGTAGATGTGTTGTGTTTGGACTTCCAAAAGACATTCGACAAGGTACCTCGCAAAAGGTTAAGTTATAAGATCAGGGCCCATGATGTTAGAGGTGGTACATTGGCATGGTTAAAGAATTGACTAATTGAGCCGGATAGAGCGATTGGGGATAAAGGGGTTAGAACATAGAACATAGAACGATACAGCGCAGTACAGGCCCTTCGGCCCACAATGTTGTACCGACATGGGAAGTCAAAAAACAAAAGCCATCTAACCTACACTATGCCATTATCATCCATATGCTTATCCAATAAACTTTTAAATGCCCTCCATGTTGGCGAGTTCACTACTGTTGCAGGTAGGGCATTCCACGGCCTCACCACTCTTTGCGTAAAGAACCTACCTCTGACCTCTGTCCTATATCTATTACCCCTCAGTTTAAGGCTATGTCCCCTCGTGCTAGCCATTTCCATCCGTGGGAGAAGGCTCTCACTGTCCACCCTATGTAACCCCCTGATCATTTTGTATGCCTCTATTAAGTCTCCTCTTAACCTTCTTCTCTCCAACGAAAACAACCTCAAGTCCATCAGCCTTTCCTCATAAGATTTTCCCTCCATACCAGGCAACATCCTGGTAAATCTCCCCTGCACCCGCTCCAAAGCTTCCACGTCCTTCCTATAATGCGGTGACCAGAATTGTACGCAATACTCCAAATGCGGCCGTACCAGAGTTTTGTACAGCTGCAAAATGACCTCATGACTCTGGAACTCAATCCCTCTACCAATAAAGGCCAACATTCCATAGGCCTTCTTCACAACCCTATCAACCTGGGTGGCAACTTTCAGGGATCTATGTACATGGACACCTAGATCCCTCTGCTCATCCACACTTCCAAGAACTTTACCATTAGCCAAATATTCCGCATTCCTGTTATTCCTTCCAAAGTGAATCACCTCACACTTCTCTATATTAAACTCCATTTGCCACCTCTCAGCCCAACTCTGCAGCTTATCTATGTCCCTCTGTAACCTGCTACATCCTTCCGCACTGTCGACAGCACCACCGACTTTCGTGTCGTCTGCAAATTTACTCACCCACCCTTCTGCGCCCTCCTCTAGGTCATTGATAAAAATGACAAACAGCAACGGCCCCAGAACAGATCCTTGTGGTACGCCACTTGTAACTGAACTCCATTCTGAACATTTCCCATCAACCACCACCCTCTGTCTTCTTTCAGCTAGCCAATTTCTGATCCACATCTCTAAATCACCCTCAATCCCCAGCCTCTGTATTTTCTGCAATAGCCTACCGTGGGGAACCTTATCAACGCTTTACTGAAATCCATATACACCACATCAACTGCTCTACCCTTGTCTACCTGCTCAGTCACCTTCTCAAAGAACTCGATAAAGTTTGTGAGGCATGACCTACCCTTCACAAAGCCATGCTGACTATCCCTAATCATATTCTTCCTATCTAGATGATTCTAAATCTTGTCTCTTATAATCCCCTCCAAGACTTTACCCACAACAGACGTGAGGCTCACCGGTCTATAGTTGCCGGGGTTGTCTCTACTCCCCTTCTTGAACAAAGGGACCACATTTGCTATCCTCCAGTCCTCTGGCACTATTCCTGTAGCCAATGATGACATAAAAATCAAAGCCAAAGGCCCAGCAATCTCTTCCCAGGCTTCCCAGAGAATCCTTGGATAAATCCCATCAGGCCCCGGGGACTTATCTATTTTCAGTCTGTCCAGAATTGCCAACACCTCTTCCCTACGTACCTCAATGCCATCTATTCTAATAGCCTGGGTCTCAGCATCCTCCTCCACAACATTATCTTTTTCCTGAGTGAATACTGACGAAAAATATTCATTTAGTATCTCGCCTATCTCTTCAGACTCCACACACAACTTCCCATCCCTGTCCTTGACTGGCCCGACTCTTACCCTAGTCATTCTTTTATTCCTGACATACCTATAGAAAGCTTTTGGATTTTCCTTGATCCTACCTGCCAAATACTTCTCATGTCCCCTCCTTGCTCGTCTTAGCTCTCTCTTTAGATCCTTCCTCGCTACCTTGTAACTATCAAGCGCCCCAACTGAAACTTCACACCTCATCTTCACATAGGCCTCCTTCTTCCTCTTAACAAGAAATTCCACTTCTTTGGTAAACCACGGTTCCCTCGCTCGACGCCTTCCTCCCTGCCTGACCGGTACGTACTTATCAAGAACACGCAGTAGCTGATCCTTGAACAAGCTCCACTTATCCAGTGTGCCCAACACTTGCAGCCTACTTCTCCAACCTTAACATGTTGGGGAACTATAACCAGTAAGGTTCCACAGGGATCATAGAATCCCTACAGCGGCGAAGGAGCTCATTCTGCCAATTGAGTCTGCACTAAACCTCTGAAAGAGCGGCCCACCCAGGCCCAATCCCCACCCTATCCCCGTAACCTCAGTACTGGGACCACAACTGTTTACAGTATATATTAATGACTTGGAGGAAGGAAGCAAATCTACTATGGGCAAACTTGCAGACAACACAAAAATAGGTGGAAAAGCAAGATGCAAGAGGTTTACAAACAGCTATTGGTAGGTTATGTAGGTGGGCAAAAAGATGACAAATGGAGTATAATGTGAGAAAATGTGAAGCTGTTCATTTTAGAAAGGAGAACAAAAGAACCGAGTATTATTTAAATGGAGCAAAACTACAGAAAGCTGCAGCATAAAGGGATTTGGTAGTATTTGTACACAGAAAGCTAGCACACAGGTGCAGCAGGCCATCAGGAAAGTAAATGAATATTGGCCCTTATTTCAAGGGGGGGGTGGAACAGTGGTTAGCGAGGCAGCCTCATAGCACCATGAACCCAGATTCAATTCCAGCCTTGGGAGACAGTTCTCCCTGTGTCTGGGTTTCCTCTGTGTGTTCCGGTTTTCTACCACAGTCGCAAGATGTTGTAGGTTAGGTGGATTGGCCATGCTGAATTGCCCCCAAGTGTACAAACAAATGTGCGTGTTAGGTGGGGTTACAGGGATAGGGCGGGAGAATGGGCCTTCTGCACTGTTGGAATTCGCTGGCCTGGATTCTAAGAGTAGGGAAGTCTTGCAACTGTACAAGGTACTGGTGACACCACATTTGGAATACTGTGCGCAGTTTTGGTCCTCTTATTTAAGGAAAGATATTATTTTATTGGAGGCGATTCAGAGACGGTTCACTAGGATGATCCCCTTTAGTGTTCACTGAAGGGATATCATGCTTGACATTTTTGAGAATGTGACCAGTAAAATGGACGAGGGTGAACCAGTGAATGTTGTGTACCTGAACTTTCAAAGGCTTTTGACAAGGTCCCATACAAGAGATTAGTGAGCAAAATTAAAGCTCATGGTATTGGGGGTAGTGTACTGGCATGGATAGAGAACTGGTTGGCATTCTGGAAGCAGAGAGTGGGAATAAACAGGTCTTTTTCAGAGTGGCAGGCATGACTAGTGGGATACCGCAGAGTTTAGTGCTGGGACCTCAGCTGTTACAATGTACATTAATGATTTGGATGAAGGCATATCTCCAAATTTGCAGACGACACCTAAGCTGGGTTGGTGTGTGCTGTGATGAAGATTGCAAAGAGGCTGCAGGGTGACTTGGACAGGCTGGCTGAGTAGGAAAATACTTGGCAAAAGCAACATAATGTGTGTAAATGTGAGGTTATCCACTTTGGTGGAAAAAACAGGAAGGCAGATTATTATCTGAATGCTGGCAGTTTCGGAAAAGGGGCATGTGCAACGAGACCTGGGTGTCATGGTAGAACAGTCACTGAAGATTGGCATACAGATACAGCAGGTGGTGAGGAAAGCAAATGGCATGCTGGCCTTCATCGCGAGAGGATTTGAGTATAGGAGTTACACAAGGCCTTAGTGAGGCCACACCTCGAGCGTTGTGTGCAGTTTTGTTCTCCTAGTTTGAGGAAGGACATTCTTGCTGTTGAGGGTGACCAGCGAAGGTTCACCGGACTAATTCCTGGGATGGCAGGACTGACATATGAAGAAGTGGGCGACACGGTGGTCCAGTGGTTAGCACTGCTGCCTGCGGCGCTGTGGACCCGTGTTCGATCCCGGCCCCGGGGAACTGTGTGGAGTTTGCACATTCTCCCCTTGACAGCGTAGGTTTCACCCTCACAACCCAAAGCTGTGCAGGGTAGGTGGATTGGCCACGCTAAATTGCCCCTTAATTGGAAAAAACATTATTGGGTACTCTAAATTTTTTTAAAAAGACATATGAAGAAAGACTGGATCAACTGGGCTTGGACTCACTGGAGTTTAGAAGAATGAGAGGGGATCTTGGGAGAAACGTATAATATGCTCATGGGACAGGACAGGATAGATGCAGGAAGAATGTTCCCAATGTTGGGACGTCCAGAACTAGGGGTCACAGCCTAAGGGGCCCAGACAGGATCCCTGGTCGTGCACTCAGAGCCTGCGCGGACCAGCTGGCAGAGGTATTCACGGACATCTTTAACCTGTTCTTACTCCACTCCGAGGTCCCCACCTGCTTCAAGAAGACCACCATCATACCGGTACCAAAGAAGAACCAGGCAACGTGCCTCAATGACTACCGACCAGTGGCCCCGACTTCAGTCGTAATGAAGTGCTTTGAGAGGTTGATCATGAAGCGCATCACCTCCATACTCCCAGAACGCCTTGATCCACTGCAATTCGCATACCGCTGCAACCGGTCCACATCAGACACCATTTCCCTGGCCCTACACTCATCCCGAGAGCATCTCGAAAACAAGGACTCCTACATTAGACTCCTATTTATTGACTACAGCTCCGCCTTCAACACCATAATCCCAGCCAAGCTCATATCAAAGCTCCAAAACCTAGGACTTGGCTCCCCACTCTGCAACTGGACCCTCGATTTTCTGACCAACAGACCACAATCAGTAAGAATGAACAACAACACCTCCTCCACAATAGTCCTCAACACCGGCGCCCCGCAAGGCTGCGTACTTAGCTCCCTCGTCTACTCCCTGTACACACACGACTGCGTGGCAAAACTTGGTTCCAACTCCATCCACAAGTTTGCTGACGATACGACCATAGTGGGCCGGATCTCGAATAACGATGAGTCCGAATACAGGAGGGAGATAGAGAACCTAGTGGAGTGGTGTAGCGACAACAATCAATGCCAGCAAAACTAAAGAGCTGGTCATTGACTTCAGGAAGCAAAGTACTGCACACACCCCTGTCAGCATCAACGGGGCCGAGGTGGAGATGGTTAGCAGTTTCAAATTCCTAGGGGTGCACATCTCCAAAAATCTGTCCTGGTCCACCCACGTCGACGCTACCACCAAGAAAGCACAACAGCGCCTATACTTCCTCAGGAAACTAAGGAAATTTGGCATGTCCACATTGCCTCTTACCAACTTTTACAGATGCACCATAGAAAGCATCCTATCCGGCTGCATCACAGCCTGGTCTGGCAACTGCTCGGCCCAGGACCGCAAGAAACTTCAGAGAGTCGTGAACACCGCCCAGTCCATCTTACGAACCTGCCTCCCATCCATTGACTCCATCTACACCTCCCGCTGCCTGGGGAAAGCGGGCAGTATAATGTGTTTCCCTATTATGTACTTTCTTTTATTCCCTTTTCTTCTCATGTACTACTTAATGATCTGTTGAGCTGCTCGCAGAAAAATACTTTTCACTGTACCTCGGTACAGTGACAATAAACAAATCCAATCCAATCCAACCCTAAGAATATGGGGTAAGCCATTCAGGACAGAAATGAGGAAGAACATGTTCTCTCAGGGAGTTGTGAACTTGTGGAATTCTCTACCACAGAAAGGTCTTGTGGCCAGTGTGTTGGATATATTCAAGAGGTTGCTGGACGTGGCCCTTGCGGCTAAAGGGATCAAGGGATATGGAGAGAAAGCGGGACTGGGACACTGAATTTGCATGATCAGTCATGATCATATTGAATGGTGGCTCAGACTCGAAGGGCCGTATGGCCTACTCCTGCATCTATTTTCTATGTTGCTATGAGGGGATTGTCTTATGAACAAAGATTAAACAAGTTCGGACTCTACTCATTGGAATTCAGAAGAATGAGAGGTGATCTCATTGAAACATACAGGATTCTTAAGGGGCTTGACAGGGTAAATGCTGAGAGGATGTTTGCCCTCATGGGAGAGTCTGGGACCAGAGGGCAGAGTCGCAGAATAAAGGTTTGCCAATTTAAGACTGAGATGAGGAGCATGTTCTTCTCTCAGAGGGGTGAGAATCTTTGGAACTCCTTGTCACAGGGAGCTGTGAGGGCAGAGTCCTTGTGTCTATGATCGATTCTTGATCAGTAAGGGAATCGAGGGTTACAGGAAAAAGGGATGAAGATGGATGTGAGGAATGTCAGACCATTCATGATCCAATTGAATGGTGGAGCAGGCTTGGTGGACCGAACAGCCTGTTCCTATTTCTTATGGTTAAGTCAGTCAGACAGCAGTAAAACAAAACGATAAGTATAGTTAGCGGGTAAATTCCACTCATTGCTCAAAACATATTGCTTAAAAGTGAGACATTTTGCTGAAGTTTTTATCATGATGGAGGAGGCCATTTAGCCTTTTGTCTTGTAGTCATTCGGAGAAAAGCAAGAATGCCAAATTTTAAACAATTACAACAATTTATACTGCAGGAGAAAAGGATACTGATTGGTTAACAAGTTGACTCTGATTGGCCAAACATTGAGTAATGGGGCTCCCCATGCTTCCAGGAAATTTTTAAAAGGCGCAAGTCCGAAGATGTGCAGGTTAGGTGGATTGGCCATTTGGTGTCCAAAGGGGTTGGGTGGGGTTGCTGGCTTACAGGTATGGGGCGGAGCTGTGGTTTAAGTGGGGTGCTCTTTCCAAGGGCTGGTGCCCTCGATGGGCTGAATGGCCTCCTTCTGCACTGTAAAGTCTACGTCTACTTGGTTGAAGAGAATGGGTCACTGCAGATGAATGTCTGACTTCTGGCCAGGAGAAATAGACCACATTAAATTTATTTTGAAAAAGAATGCGTAGAGTACCCAATTAATTTCTTTCCAATTAAGGGTCAATTTAGCGTGGCCAATCCACCCACCCTGCATATCTTTTGGTTGTGGGGCAAAACCCACGCAGACACTGGGAGAATGTGCAAACTCCACTCAGACAGTCACCCAGGATGGAACATGAGACCTCGGTGCCGTGAGGCAGCAGTGCCACCATGCTGCCCTACACATTACGCATTCTACTGATTATCTTAAATTGGCTGTTAGTGTAGCTATTAGTGCACTTGTGATAGTTCAAGTGCTGCCCAATCGCAGAATCACATCTAACAGTAGAATTTTGTTTTGGGTTTTGCAAGCATAGCTGGTTGAGTATAGTCTGTGCTCTGTTTATTACGAACAGCTGGAAGAACATTTTGTTTGATTCAATCAATCGTTGGGAAGAGCGACCTACCTACCTGTCATTGCACCGGCACCAAAATGTCTGATGGTGTTGTGTGGCCTCGGAGCCAACCCAGATATGTATATAAATGGACTGGAGTAATCTTTCTAAATAAGCGCGATTATGTTAACAAAATACACAGCATTCCTAATGGCAGTTCCAAAGTTGTATCTATTGGATCTGCTTCCAAATGTGAACACGCAACTTTGCTCAAAAGAAAGCTACAAGAATATTGCTTGTACTTGTGTAAGAGTAACAAGCTGCTTGTATTATATATGATAAAGTTCATCTTCATTATTCATTACATCCTTGCATGTATGAGCTGCCTAAGACGCGCACAAGTGATGTCCCATCGTACCCTATTTTATCGATGACTGATTCTATGCAGTATGAATTGGCCAAACAACATGTACCATTTGGTTATTTGAGATAGCTGGAGTACAGACCATACTCAGCAAGTCCACACTTGCAAACCCAACACAAAATATTTACTGTTAGAAGTTATTCCATGATTGGGCAGCACTTGCTAAACAACCCCGAGTATGCTAAAAGCGACACCATTGTAAGCTAATCAGTCAGCTCATAACATAGCTCATTTACACTTGCCAGAGGTGACAATCATATGCAGGGGCCCATTCTGTGCAAACAAAAGGAATCCGTACAAGCCTTGTGCTGTTTCTGAATTACCTGTAAGCTTGGGGAGCCTACAGTTCCTTGTTGCTTTCACCATAAGATGATGAAGCAGAAGCAGGCCATTTGGCCCATCAAATCTTGGGGAGCCTATAGTTGCTTTCACCATAAGACCATAAGATGTAGGAGCAGAAGCAGGCCATTTGGCCCATCACATTCATTAAGATCACGGCTCTGATTTGACAATCCCCAACACCACTTTCCTGCCTTAACCCCACACTCCTCAATTCCCTGACTGATTAAAAATCTGTCTCCATGACAATGTCTCAGTCAACCAAAGTTGACTTACCAACTAATCACTCTTTTTCCCCGTGTGAAAAATTGTTGTGATCATTTGAAATCTTTGTGTTAATCTCTTTTAACAATATTAAAATCCTGATCCAGCAAGCAATTGTTTTCCAAAGATGTTAACTGCACCATAACATAAATGAGCAGAAATAAATATATGTACTGGGTACACTCTATTTAAAGCACAGCTTTTACATAAAAATGCCAAAAGTTCGTAAAATATTACAAAGAATTGTTCATTTAATTTATACGACTCTAAATTCTGTGCTAATTGAGCAAATGTCTGCACTAGTATGTTGATGTTTTGTGCTAGTACTTGGGTTTCTAATGACAGCTGAAAATGTGACCAGTTACTTCAAACACTTCATTTTAAACCAAGGGCTGGTTTAAATCGATGGCTTTGAAAGCAGACCAAGGCAGGCCAGTAGCACGGTTCAATTCCCGTACCAGCCTCCCCAAAACAGGCGCCGGAATGTGGCGACTGGGGGCTTTGCACAGTAACTTCATTTGAAGCCTACTTGTGACAATAAGCGATTTTCATTTCATTTCATTTCATTTTAAACTTTCTATCAAAATTTCATGGCTGGCATTTTTGTGTGTTTGCTTTCCTTGATTGTCATGTGCTATTAGTCTAAACACCAATTTTCTGAAAAACTGACAACTTAATTTGGTTGTTGCTTTTCAGTGAATGCTCCTTTTATTTGCCCTGGACTCCTAACTGCCTCTCAGTGGCTGCTCAGATGTAAGTGGATCAGGAAAAGAAGGGCAGCACTGACCTACAGATAAACTCTTGCCTAAGTAGACCTGCCCTGCACGCTGCAATAGAAAAGCAACAAATATAGGGGTGTAAAAGGAGAGCGGGAGGGACAGATTGATAGTTACAAAAAAATAAATGAAACTGCTTGCCTGAAATTTTGAAAAATGTCCAGGCATATTAAACTAGTATTGAAGTATTGGACATGCAATAACGATTAGGACCACATATAAAATGGAAAACTTCAGGTTAAAATTATCCTGGCAAATGTATACTTGAATAGAACAATTGTTCCAATTTAAATTTTAAAATCTCAAACAGAATATGACCTTTTCTGTTTTTATCCAAACATTTTTTTTTTAAATGAATTGCGGGTACCCAATTATTTTTTTCAAAATAAGTTACAATTTAGCGTGACCAACCCACCTACTCTGCACATCTTTGGGTTGTGGGGGTGAAACCCACTCAGACACGGAGAGAATGTGCAAACTCCACACGGACAGTGACCCAGGGCCGGGATCGAACCTGGGTCCTCAGCGCGGTAGACAGCAGTGCTCACCACTGTGCCACCATGCCGTCCTATGTCCAAACATTTCAATTCAAATTGAGATGTTCCTGTGATTTTTTTATTTATTTCAGGGTTTGAAGATGCAGCTTTTCACTTATGATAAACTGCTCCCTTTTATATAGGAGACAGGTAGAATTACATGTCTTTTTGTCCATGTAGTTGTAAGGAAAGCATCTACCTTAAATTCTTGGGTTTTTTTTAGTGTAATATTTAATATTCTAAAGAGTTTACTTTTATGGATTTTTATTTTAGGTGAAAATATTTTGGTTATGATTCGTAAGCTCAACTGGGTAGCAGTTGAATTAAAGAGCTGTCCATCTTTAAACCCCCTTTTTGTAGTCTTTTGGAAACTCGGTTTATGGTGCATTTAGTTAATTGAACCAACTTTTGAAACCTACTACCAGATAATCTTCTTGCAATGTTAATTCCTGTGTTGAATTATCAATGTGAACAAAGATATATAACCTGCATTCACTGTAAATGCCGATGCAGAGTGTTGACATATTTTACTCATCTTTAACCTGTATGTGGGTTTCAGGTAGTTCTGGCCAGCCAGCATCCATGGCCATTGCTGGTACCAACCAACTTGCCATTACCAAGACAACATCCGTTCTACAAGATGGAGTTATAGTTACAACAGCGGCTGGAAATGCAATGCATAATCAACTTCCCATGGGGAGCACTCTTCCCTTCGTTGGTCAGGACCAAGCTTTTCATTTTGGACAGGCTGTCCCTCCGAGTAGCAATCTTACCCACCCTCTGAACCCAAACCTCCTTGGCTCTCTGTCAATCCCTTTAGCACTGAACCAACAACAGCTCCTGAACCAGAATATGCTGAACATGTTGCCTTCATCTGGAGATGGCAAGGGAGAAGTCTCTGTTAACCCTTTGGGAATCCTGAATCCAAATTTAAATGCAGCTTTGACTTTGCTCCCTGGTGATATGGCTGGACAGACTTTGCAACCTGTTCAACTTTTGGCAACATTGTTTCAAAACCAGGCACAAGCTACCATGCTCCCACTGACATCTTTTAACTTAACTCTCCCAGATTTATTACAGCAGCAAAACCACCCTTCAGTGACACAGATCCAGCCCCTGCAAGATCGTTTGCATAGCAATCAGTTAGTTAATAACAGGACAGAAACCCTTTTGACAAATCCTCTACCAAACCTTTCAAACAATGACACTACTTCAAACCCTCTTCTCCTCCCAGCTGTCACAGCAGTCCCAGGACTGATGGCTCTGAATCCCCATCTGTTGAGAAGTGTTTTGCATTCTCCCTCGGACCGTGCTGCTCATCATTCTGAGGTTTCCATAGCAACCCCATCCCAAGCAACCACTACCACCACCACGTCATCATCGGTCGCAGCACTTGCCGTCTCAACTCTTGGTGGGACAGCAGTTATGTCAATGGCAGAATCGTTGCTACCCATTTCAGCTGCTGGGCATGCAACAGGACCTACAAAACTGAACAACTCTCTGATACCACACCTCCCCTTGCTGGGAGCCAGCCTTCTTGGTAAGTTTTGAATTTGCCAAGTGATTGGTACATTAAATATTATTTTGCTTCTCTTAAGGAACGCAACAAACATTTCTGCACTGTGAATCTTGCCCCATTTTTAAGACAGTAGAAGTTCTTTAATTAAAGAAATACAGAAATATTTTGGTCTGGAACATTACCCTGCTAACCTGGTACATTTTGAGATGTATGTAAAATGTATTTGTATTGAGTGACTTCATTTATTAATATTTTTTACACTTCCACAGATGTCTCCAAATTTATATTCAGATATCTGGGTCATTTTATTTTGAAGAGAGATTACTCCGTACTCCCATGTAAATATCACATGTTTTTTCAATGAAAACATTTCTGCATCTTTTGGCTGCCTCGGCTGAAGTGTAACGGTTGCGTGCAACATATTGAGTGACATAAAATATTTACTTTTGACCCTTAGAGCAGTCTAATTATGGAAATACAATGAGCCAGAGTTTTCTGGAGGAGTCAGTCGAATGACGACTGTTGTTAATTCGATTTTCACTTGCCCATTTATCCTCAAGTTATTTTGCTCAGTAAATTGCTGAAATTGTGAACTCATCGCTGTGAGTGAACAGAGCAAACAACGTGTGTAGCCCTTAACCAATAAAATTGAAGGATTGTAAAATAATTGAACAAGGACTGTAAAAAGAAGTGCAAAGGGGAATGGGTGAATTCAACGTTACATCAGGTGCAGAAAGAGAAATAGAGGGCGGAAAGAAAGATTGGATTCAGAGAGAGGAAAGTATCCAACAACACTCAATTCCTGAAGGATTGAGACTCTGCATAATAATTAATATTCAGTACCAGTGAAGTTCAGTGATAGCAATTATCAATTAGCACCTGATTGAAAGAACCCAACAGCTCGTCCAGATTTAATTAAATATGCACAGGTATCAAATGGCTCTGAAAACGGGTTCCTTGCATCGTCTCAGACCATGTGTAACTTTCTTTGGCAATAGAGCAACTTCTCGCCACTCAGTGCATCTCAGTGGTAAAGCAGAGAGCACAAAGCCGTTTTCAGGAAGTCAGTGAAGCAGCAGCACGTCATGGACAGCAACTTTTGTATTTCTGTGTTTAATTGTGCCTCTGTCCTCGATGAATTTGCTGCAGCATTTGCGAATTGATAACGGCAAGTGCCATTAGCCTCTGTTACTTTGACAGAAACGTATGGCTAATACAGAGGAAGACAATGCTGCAGTCAAGATCTTCAACTTATTTCTCGTCTATACTCATACACCATCTGTTTTTAAATAAATAACATTGCATGATAATTTGAGTCTTCAACTATTTTGCAATTCTTTTGTTATTTCTTTGACTAAGAACTTTTGTTTCGAATTTGAGTGAGGGAAGTCTTTACAAACAGATTTCTTTATCCCAGTGTCTGTTCAAAACAATCTTGAGCACTGTCGCATTTTGAAAATGATGCAGAACTGCTGCCATTTAATTCAAAAGTATGAAATGCTCATAGTTTATCATCAGTATATTTATGCAAGTCGTATTGAAAAATTTGGTATTCATTTTATGATCCAAAAAAACCTTGCATTTTCGAAATTAGATTAATTAGTTTAAATTAGATTAATCTAGGGGATCTTTAATGTTTTCACTGGTACGAAACTTTAGTAATGCATTTAGATAAATTAATGCATTGCGATTAGATACTCATTTGCTTTTGCGCCTATGTTTTAGATGTTATTTTTGTCGCCTTTTTCGAAGTACTTCCATTTTCCCATGCACATTCCACATAGCACTTGGAAATAATAGTGCTGTGTTTTTTTGAATTGTTTACAATGTTTCACCAGGGATGAGATGCTACCTCAATTTTGCTGGGCTGGTGAATGTAATGGTATCTTCGGGCACAACCATGATTGCTGTTTATAAATTCGCACACAAAGAGGGCGACATGGTGGCTCAGTGGTTAGCACTGCTGCCTCAAGGCGCCGAGGACCCGAGTTCGATCCCAGATCACTGTCCATGTGGAGTTTTTACATTCTCCCCATGTCTGTGAGTCTCAACCCCACAACCTAAAGATGTGCAGGGTAGGTGAATTGGACACGCTAAATTGCCCCTTAATTGTGGGGGGGGGGGGGGAAGAATTGGGTATTCCCTCCCCAAAAAAAAAATTTGCACATAATTATGTTCTAGTATTTTGCAGCAATGATTGTTCTGTCAGAAATATGACATGCCAATAGTCTGCTGCCTTTAATGTTCCGCATCTGTCCTCATGGTTTGCATAGAATCCAAGCAGCAGAGTTTCCACACCACTTCTTTCTGTAAAACCGCTGGCATTGCCTGCAGCTTTGCTCTTTAAACATAGAAGATTATGTTCCGAGCTCATAGCCACTTCCTGAACTGGAGCTGTTGCAGTTTGTATTAGGTTATGAAAAATCATGTCGTCCTCGCATGAATCTAGTACCATTTTTTTCAATTCTTTATAACCTTCCATCAACCATTAAGGGTAAACCTCATGCAATATCAGTTAGCTGTTCATTTTTTCCAATGTAATTTGGTTTAAGTACTGGAGCGAGACATCTTGTTCTGAAGGTCATATATTGCAGATAATTCTCTTCATTCCAAACCTTTGACAGTTGCATTTGAAAAATCATAACGTCTCTATTGTTAGATTTTTAAGCTATAAAATGATTTCTTGATCTGTTATTTTGAAACACATCGCTTTTGTCCTTGATGCATCTTTAAAGAATTATAGAATTTGTGTCATGAATGTATAGAGTATATTGTTTACGCCCCTAGACTATTACTCTAGATTGATTTTGTAACTTGAGTGCTGGAACCTAGAAAAGTAATCACCATGAAAGTTGCCTTTTAAAAATGTAAGCTTGCTGATTCTTATTTACATTACATAATCAACTCTTAATGCCCGCTGAAATGGACTGACTGCTTCAGGGACCATCTTGGGACAAATAGAAATGTCCATATTCAAATAAAAAAAGAGAACCAAGAAAGTTAAAAGTCAACCCCTTTCTGCCATTCTGAATTTGGGGAAAAGTAGACAGCTACTGCAATTTTTATGAGAACAATTTATGTTCATTTACGTTTGAATGAAAAAATGTAAACCTCAGTGTGGTTTAAGACTGGGGGAAAAAAATCAAAAAAATGGAGACAAGGGTTCGGAACCTAAATTAAAGCATTAAGTGTTTGAAATGGACAACAGGTCAGTACTGCATGTTCACTATTCTGTTACGGAATCAATAGTTGAAATAGCCAAAAGGCCGAGAAGCGATCTAGTGTGATCTAGCATAGCGCTTCTCGGCCTTTTGGCTAAGATGAGCGTGGGATCAGGTGTAAAGCCTGGATCTGGTATGTCTCTCTTGTGGAGACCATGAATTGGATTCAATTTGAATTGTTTTTTTGGGCAGGCAAGGAGCTGGATCAGGGGTTCGCCCCTGTCCACACGCTGAACCCTGGCTTTGTAACTCTGATAAAGTAATTTTTTTTAAAATAGTTGAAATAGTATTCTGTCCTAAGATGGTTACAAACTTGTGTCTTTCCAACATTTTGAAGCTCGTTTTAGTTGAGGCTTTCGGCACAAGGATAATTTGAATATGGTGAATTAAGGCATAATCATTTCAGACACGTTATTTATTTTTTGTTTTTAATTGATTCAGATTAAATAATTGTCAATTTAAAAGTCTTTAAATGATGAAGCATTTTAGTTTTTTAAATATCCAACACTATATCCTAGGATTTTTAATTTTTTTTTAAACTTTGTAATCTGTGCATCAAAGTAACGAACAACTTTGTGCATAACAATATTCCCAAACTGGCACAGTAATTAATTTTCCTTTGTCAAGTCGCAGACTTTATTGGTGATTTTAACATTCAGTAATTCTATGAACATGTGGATACAGAAAAGTTTGCTGTTTCTCTGCTAAACATCTGATGCTATCGTTTTCAACCATGAGACTGCCTACCTCCATCTTGGTGATACTAACCATCAGCCCTTCCTTCAGGCTATCTTTCTCTTAAACCTTTATCCATATCTTTGTCAGAACTAGACTTAACAATTCTAGGACTTCCCCTACCTGTCCTCCCATCCTGCACTCTGTAAATGTTTAACTTCATCCAAGACTCTACTCCCCATATTCTATTCCACACAAAGTCCTGCTCATGCTTTGGGCAGCACGGTAGCACAAGTGGATAGCACTGTGGCTTCAGAGTGCCAGGGTCCCAGGTTCAATTCCCTGCTGGGTCACTGTCTGTGCGGAGTTTGCATGTTCTCCCCGTGTCTGCGTGGGTTTCCTCCGGGTGCTCCGGTTTCTTCCCACAGTCCAAAGACGTGCAGGTTAGGTGGATTGGGCATGATAAATTGCCCTTAGTGACCAAAAAAAGTTAGGAGAGGTTATTGGGTTACGGGTATCGGGTGGAAGTGAGGTCTTAAATGCGGTGCCGACTTGATGGGCCGAATGGTCTCCTTCTGCACTGTACGTTCTATGCCTACTTTCTATGCTTCTGCTCAAAGTCATTGTCCTTGTTGAACCACATTAGCTGACAGTTCCCTGGTGCCTTAAATTTAAAATTCTTGTCCTGTTTGGATCATTTAATCATATAGATCATAGAATTTACACTGCAGAAGAAGGCCATTCGACCCATCAAGTCTGTACCTGCTCTTGGAAAGAGCACCCTACTTAAACCCACACTTCCACCCTTTCCCCGTAACCCCACCTAACCTAAGGGAAAGTTAGCATGGCCAATCCACCTAACCTGCACATCTTTGGACTGTGGGAGGAAACTCACGGAGACACGGAGAGAATGTACAGACTCCTCCCAGAATGGCTTCCCTATTTCTGTAACCTTCTCCAGACCTCTAGAACACCACCCCAAGGCACACACCATCCTGACTTGGAACTATATTGCTGTTCCTTCACTGTCGCTGGATCAAAATCTTGAAACTCCATTCCCAGCAGCACTCTGGATGTACCTACTCCACATGGACTGCAGTGGTTCAAGAAGGCAGCTCACCACTTCTTTCTTGAGGGCAAGTAAGCTTCGGCAACAAATGCTGGCCCAGTTAACAATGCCTATATCCCAGGAAAGTGATTAGTTTCTAAACATCTGCACCCGTGAAATCTCCATTCCTCTCATTCAGATCTGTTGTATATTTCACCCTCTTGCCTCACTCTCCAATGATCTTAGCATATCATTGACAGCAGCCATACCTTTAAAGGTTGGGCCAAACTAGCCTGGTTTATTTGGACACAAGACTGACCAAGCTGAATGACTTTCTAACACTGAGGCAAAGAAAAGAATCTTATTATCTAGCCTAAGGTCACACTGAGGATTTACCTGGAGAACCCAGATAAAGATATTGCAGGAACAATAATGATCATCGCAAGTCCCAGGAAGAAGAGTGAGCGCAAAGACTTGACGGCTTATCTTCGGATCTGCCACAACCGAAGTGCATATTCTGGGGTTCTCTTCCCTAAACCCCTCTGCTGCTCCACCTCTCCTCCTTCCAGACCCCCTGTAAACTCTGGTCAAGGTTTTGGTCATCCCACATGATACCCTCCTTGTTTGACTTGGCATCAATGTCCCTCTAATTCTTTTGTACCACCGCACAAAGAGCCTGCTGTGCTCAGTTTGCACAAGACTTTCCCGATTGCTATGCAGCCTGGAGTGAACATTGCATCCGGGGTTTTTTATAGCTCTGACCATGAGATATTTAATCCATGTTACAGGGACAATGCCAAAGCAACTTAATGTTGTGGGGATTTTATGTTGCGGTTCCACACATTGCTGCATGATTGATTGCAGCACCTATATGTATTTCACATTTATAGTGCAGCACTGTTGAACCCAGTGTGCCAAAAATTCAAACTGATTCAGCCACACCTATTATTTCCACATCTGACCATTGTGTTGGCACCGGTATGAAGTTTGGGTCTCTGTAATAACTGACAAAGTAGTGGAAATCAAATTAACATGACATGCATTGAAAATGCTTTTATCTACTTAAGTCCCAAATCCGAACACATTGCATATTTTGAGAAACCTAATTCAAGGGTCAAGTACATCAAGAAAAATGTCAGTAAAAAGCAGAGGTCAGCTAACCTCAGAAACCTATTCCACAATTATTTACCATGGCTGACCTATGATCTGATTATGTCGATCTGACTTGTAAACCTGACTTTGCCTCCGACTCCTCAACATCTTTGGCTGACAGAAATTTATTCATCCAGATTTACATGATCAATTGCTCTTTGCAGAAGAGTTGCCATTTGTATATCCTTTTCATAGAACCATAGAATCAACGGCATGGAGACAGGCCCTTCGGCCCAAACTGGTCTATGCCAACCAAAAAGCCCATCTAAGCCAACCCCATTTGTCTGCATTTGGCCCATATCCCTCGAAACCTTTCCTATCCATGTATCTGTCCAAATGACTTTTAAATGTTGTCAATATCCCTGCCTCGACCACTTCCTCTGGTAGCTAATTCCACTAATGTGCCATCTTCTGGGTAAAAAGGTTTCTCCTCAGGTTCCCATTAATTCTTTCCCTTCTTAACTCAAACCAATGCCCTCTAGTTCTCGATTTCCCAACTCTGAGAAAAAGACTGAGTGTATTCACTCTATCCTTGCCTCTCATGATCTTATACATCTCTAGAAGTTCACCCCTCAGACTTCTACGTACCAAAGAAAAAAGTCATAGCCTGTCCAATCTCTCCCTATAACTCAACACTTGAGTCCTGACAACATCTTTTGCGTGTAGAAATATTTCTTAACTTCATTCTGGAAAGGCCTGATCTCAGGATTTTAGGCTGGTTCTAGATTCAACCAATGGAAATAGTTTCTCTACCTACCTTATCAAGTCATCTCAATATCACCAAATTTTGATACAATCATCCCTTAATTTTCTAATTTCATAGTCATAGATGTTTACAGCATGGAAACAGCCCTTTGGCCCAGCTTGTCCATGCCGTCCAGTTTCTATCACTATGCTAGTCCCACTTGCCCGCATTTAACCCATATCCCTCCAAGCCCATCCTGCCCATATAACTGTCTAACTGCTTTTTAAAAGACAAAATCGTACCCATCTCTACCACTGCCTCTGGCAGCCCGTTTCAGATGCTCACCACCCTCTGTGTGAAGAAATGTCTCCTCTGGTCTCTATTGTATCTCTCCCCTCACACCTTAAACCTATGCTCTCTAGTTCTAGACTCCTCTACCTTTGGGAAAAGATGTTGACTATCTTTCTTATCTATGCTCCTCATTTTATAGACCTCTATAAGATCACCCCTAAGCCTCCTACGCTCCAGGGAAAAATGCCCCAGCCTATCCAGTCTCTCCTTGTAGCTCAGACTATCAAGTCTTGGTCGCATCCTCGTAAATCTCTTCTGCACTCTTTCTAGTTTAGGCTTTTCACAGTAACTTCATTGCAGTATTAATGTTAGCCTACTTGTGACAATAAAGATTGTTATTATCATAGTTTAACAATATCCTTCCTATAATAGGGTGACCAGAACTGAACACAGTATTCCATGTGTGGTCTAACCAATGTCTTGTACAACTTCAACAAGACGTCCCACCTCCTGTATTCAATATACTAACCAATAAAACCTAGCATGCTGATTTCTAGGGAATAGAACTCTGGTTGATTTAATCGGTCGTCATGATTTAACCCTTCAAATCCAGGTATCATTCACATAAATCTATGCAGCACTTCCTTCAAGGTCAGTAAAATCTTTCTAAGGTATGCTACCCAGAACTGAACAATTCCAGGTGTGGTCGAACCATTGCCTTTTATAGCCATTGCATGACTTCTAACCTTGTATTCTAATCCTCTAGATATAAAGGTCAGCATTCCATTGGCCTCTTTGATTATTTTTTGCACCTGATCATGACATTTTGATCATCTATGTACTTGGACCTCCACTGCCATTCAGCAAGTACTTCATTCTATGCTTTTAAGCTCCAAAGCGGTGACCTCACGTTTGTCTATATTGGAATCTATTTGTTACAGTTTTGCCCATTTGCTTAATGTTAATATTGTGTTGAAATGTTATGTTTCGATCTACATGGCTTACAATGCTGCTTATCTTTGTGTCATCTGCAATCTTGGGGATGTGGTTCTATGTCTTGTCATCTCAGTTGTTAATAAATACAGTCATTGTTTATGCTCCAACTCAGACCCCCCATGGGCGCCACAAGCCACATCCTGCCCATTAACCTGTCGCCCATTAGTCTGTGCCCTACAAATCCTAATTTCCAAACCAGGTCAATAATTTCCACACCATTCCAAAGCTTCAACTTCAGCTGACAGTCTCTTCTGAGGGACTTTATCAAATGCCTTCTGGAAATCCACATATATTATATCCTGCCCACTACTTCATCACCTTCAAAAAAAATTCGAACAGGTTATTCAGGCATGATATGTGCTTTAGAAATCCATACACAAAATGGTGTGTATGAATTAGCCAAGCAACACCAAGTTCGGAATTTTTTTTAAAGTGTAGGTTTTATGCGGGAGGAATAACCAATAAAAATAATGGGCTACGATGCACAGGTCATATTTGACAACGTTAATGGAGGAAGATTAGGGGTGATTTTGAGAGACGGGATAAGTTACTCCTGACACGGGCAGGTGGTAAAGATGAATGTGCTGCCAAGGTTTCTGTTTGTTTTCCAGACCCTCCCGATCCCTCTCCCTAAGGCCTTCTTCCAGAAATTGGAGACAATGATTTCGGACTTTATATAAGCAGGGAAGGACCAAGGGTAAAGAGGACCCGGCTGCAGAGGCAGAAAAGGGGGTTGGCGCTCCCGAACCTGCTGCACTATTACTGGGCAGCAAATGTGGCGAAGGTGAGGCAATATTCGGGGCGGAGTGAATCAAGATGACGGAGTCCTGTCGGGATTCCAGTCTGAGGGCTATGGTGATGGCTTTGCTTCCACTAACTCCGGGGGAGTAAACGGGGAACCCGGTGGTACAGACGACGGTTAGGGTGTGGAATCCGCTGCGGAGACACTTTGAGGGGAAGTCGGTGTTGACACCGCTGTGCGGGAACCATAAGTGTAAGGCAGGAGAGATTGATGGGATGTATGGGAAGTGGAGGGAGGTTGGGCTAGTGAGGGCGAGGTACTTGTACGTGGAAGGGAAGTTTGCAGGTCTGGATGAGTTGGGGAGAGATTTAAGTTTCTGAGGTGGAGTAAATTTAGATATGTGCAGGTGAGGGGCTTTGCACGAAAGGAGTGAAGGACATTTCACAAGTTGCCGGAGTGCACCTTATTGGAGCAATTGCTGCTCCTGGATGAGTTGGGAGATGTATACGGGTGGTTGGGGGAACAGAAGGGAGGATCAAGAACAAATGAGAAGAGGAATTGGCGGGGAGATAGGCTGGGGACTGTGGCACGAGGCGATGCGTAGGGTGAATTCAACCTCCTCTTGCACGAGTATGAACTTGATTCAGTTCATCGTGATGCACACGGTACATGTGACCCTGGCAAGGATAAGTGGGTTCCTCCAAGGAGTGGCCGTTGAGTGCGAGAAGAGTGGACGAGGGCCGGCGAATCATGCGCACATGTTCTAGGGTTGTGAGGAGCTGGAGAGATTCTGGGAAGCGGTGTTTGGGACATTATCCAAGGTTGTGGTGGTTGCTCTGGCCAGATCCAAAGGGGAAAAATTGTACAAAATGTGGACTGAGCATTTGTGGAGTGTGTTTTTGTTTATGAATTTAGAGTATCCAATTCTTTTTCTTCCCCAATTAAGGGGCAATTTAGCGTGGCCAATCCTTGCACATCTTTGGGTTGTGGGGGTGAGTCCCACGCAGACACGGAGAATGTGCAAACTCCACGCGGACAGTGACCCAGGGCTGTGATCCAATCCGAGTCCTTGGCGCTGTGAGGCAGCAGTGCTAATCACTGTGCCACCATACCTCCCGTGTTATTGTATATGCTTTTTGTAACACGTTTGGAATAAAATACATGTTTTTAAAAAACAATAAAGATAAACAGTGAAATGAAAAATGAAATGAAAATTTCTTATTGTCACGAGTAGGCTTCAATGAAGTTACTGTGAAAAGCCCCTAGTCGCCACATTCCGGAGCCTGTTCGGGGAGGCTGGTACGGGAACACGCGTATACAGTGGTGTCTTTAAGGTGTGTGCAGCAATTGGAAATGTGCCATGGAGGGATGGAAAATAGACCTTGCACATGCAATATTCCCTTTGAGATGTGTACGTGTATGGTTGCACCTCAATCTTAAAGGAAACAAACAATGAAACAATAATAATAATCTTTATTGTCACTAGTAGGCTTACATCAACACTGCAATAAAGTTACTGTGAAAAACCCCGAGTCATCACATTCCAGCGCCTGTTCAGGTGCACAGAGGGAGAATTCAGAATGTCTCAATTACCTAACGGCACGTTTTCCAGGACTTGTGGGAGGAAACCGGAGCACCCGGAGGAAACCCACGCAGGCACAGGGAGAACGTGCAGATGCCGCACAGGCAGTGACCCAAGCCGGGAATAGAACCTGGTACCCTGGAGCTGTGAAGCAACAGTGCACCCACTATGCTACCCTGCTGCCCAGCTTATAGAAGGAACAGAAGATAGGAGAACGTTGGAGTAAAGGTGTTCTAGTTTTTAGATCCTTGGAAACAGTTGTTAGAGTAAAATATGGTGGCAACAAATGTTACTTCAACTTTAGCAGAAGAGCAAATAGAATGGAATATTTTGAAGTTAGGAGGACCAAGATGAAAAATGAGGGGAGCGAGGCCAAGATTTATAACAGTCTCAAAAGAAAAGGGAGTGTTGCGATTGGATTGGATTTGTTTATTGTCACGTGTACCGAGGTACAGTGAAAAGTATTTTTCTGATAAGAGTAGTCCTAGGGTGAATGGTGAATTTGTTTTGGTGAACACAAGTTTAAGACTGTTTTCATGTGTCCAACCGAGTGAAATAATGAGCAATAAAGTGCAATGCTTTGTTTTCCTCTGAGCTTGACACTAAAGGGGCGGTTCTCCCAGTGTCATTATAGGTGGGAAAACTGATGAGGAATGCTGCTGGCTGCTTCAGCGTGATTCCCATCACAATCCACACACACTTACATAACATAGAAAATACAGCACAGAACAGGCCCTTTGGCTCACGATGTTGTGCCAAACCTTTGTCCTAGGTTAATCATAGATTATCATTGAATTTACAGTGCAGAAGGAGGCCACACGGCCCCCCGAGCCTGCACCGGCTCCCGGAAAGAGCACCCCACCCAAACTCAACAGCTCCACCCAACACCAAGGGCAATTTTGGACATGAAGGGCAATTTATCATTGGCCAATTCACCTAACCTGCACATCTTTGGACCGTGGGACTTAGTTATTGTTTGGAGCTTCCCCAATATTGACTAGGACTCACTTAGTGCTAGGGGCTTGGACGGGGCAGAGTTTGTAAGGAGCATCCAGGAGGGCTTCTTAAAACGATATGTAGATAGACCAACTGGGGAAGTGGCTGTACTGGACCTGGTATAGGGGAATGAGCCCGGCCAGGTGGTAGAAGTTTCAGTAGGCGAGCATTTCGGGAACAGTGACCACAGTTCAGTAAGTTTTAAAGTGCTGGTGGACGAGGATAAGAGTAGTCCTAGGGTGAATGTGCTAAATTGGATGAATGTGCTAAATTGGGGGAAGGCTAATTATAACAATATTAGGCGGGAACTGAAGAACCTAGATTGGGGGCGGATGTTTGAGGGTAAATCAACATCTGATGTGGGAGACTTTCAAATGTCAGTTGAAAGGAATTCAGGACCGGCATGTTCCTGTGAGGAAGAAGGATAAATATGGGAAATTTCAGGAACCTTGGATAAAGAAAGATATTGTAGGCCTCATCAAAAAGAAAAAGGAGGCATTTGTCAGGGCTAGAAGGCTGGGAACAGACAGGGCTAAAGAGCTGGCTTTTAAAGCAGACCAAGGCAGGCCAGCAGCATGGTTCAATTCCCGTACCAGCCTGCCCGAACAGGCGCCGGAACGTGGCGACTAGGGGCTTTTCACAGTAACTTCATTTGAAGCCTTCTTGTGACAATAAGCGATTTTCATTTCATTTCATAAGGAAAGTAGGAAGGAACTTAAGTAAGGAGTCAGGAGGGCTAAAAGGGGTCACGAAAAGTCATTGGCAAATAGGGTTAAGGAAAATTCCAAGGCTTTTTACACGTACATAAAAAGCAAGAGGGCAGCCAGGGAAAGGGTTGGCCCACTGAAGGACAGGCAAGGAAATCTATGTGTGGAGCCAGAGAGAATGGGCGAGGTACTAAATGAATACTTTGCGTCAGTATTCACCAAAGAAGGAATTGGTGGATGTTGAGTCTGGAGCAGGGTGTGTAGATAGCCTGGGCCATATTGAGATCCAATAAAACGAGGTGTTGGGCGTCTTGAAAAATATTATGGTGGATAAGTCCCCAGGGCCAGATGGGATCTACCCCAGAATACTGAAGGAGGCAAAAGAGGAAATTGCTGAGGCCTTGACAGAAATCTTTGGATCCTCACTGTCTTCAGGTGATGTCCCGGAGGACTGGAGAATAGCCAATGTTGTTACTTTGTTTAAGAAGGGTAGCAAGGATAATCCAGGGAACTACAGGCCGGTAAGCCTTACTTCAGTGGTCGGGAAATTACTGGAGAGAATTCTTCAAGACAGGATCTACTCCCATTTGGAAGCAAGTGGATGTATTAGCAAGAGGCAGCACGGTTTTGTGAAGGGGAGTTCGTGTCTCATTAACTTGATAGAGTTTTTTGAGGAGGTCACAAAGATGATTGATGCAGGTAGGGAAGTGGATGTTGTCTACATGGACTTCAGTAAGGCCTTTGACGAGGTCCCTCATGGCAGATTTGTACAAAAGGTTCAGAGGTGAGTTGGCAAGATGGATACAGAACTGGCTAGGTCATAGAAGGCAGAGAGTAGCAATGGAAGGGTGCTTTTCTGATTGGAGGTATGTGACTAGTGGTGTTCCGCAGGGATCAGTGCTGGGACCTTTGCTGTTCATAGTATATATAAATGATTTGGAGGAAAATGTAACTGGTCTCATTAGTCAGTTTGCGGACGACACAAAGGTTGGTGGAATTGCGGATAGCGATGAGGACTGTCAGAGGATACAGCCGGATTTAGATTGTTTGGAGACTTGGGCGGAGAGATGGCAGATGGAGTTTAATCCAGACAAATGTGAGGTAATGCATTTTGGAAGGGCTAATACAGGTAGGGACCATACAGTGAATGGTAGAATCCCCAAGAGTATTGACAGTCCGAGAGATCTAGGTGTACAGGTCACTGAAAGTGGCAACACAGGTGGAGAAGGTAATCAAGAAGGCATACGGCATGCTTGCCTTCATTGGCTTGGGCATTGAGTATAAAAATTGACAAGTCATGTTGCAGCTGTGTAGAACCTTAGTTAGGCCACACTTGGAGTATAGTGTTCAATTCTGGTCGCCACACTACCAGAAGGATGTGGAGGCTTTGGAGCGGGTGCAGAAGAGATTTACCAGGATGTTGCCTGGTATGGAGGGCATTTGCTATGAGGAGAGGTTGAATAAACTTGGTTTGTTCTCACTGGCACGACAGAGGTTGAGGGGCGACCTGATATAGGTCTACAAAATTATGAGGGGCATAGACAGACAGAGTGGATAGACAGAGACTTTTTCCCAGGGCAGAGGGGTCAATTACTAGGGGGCATAGGTGAAAAAAAATGAAATGAAAATTGCTTATTGTCACAAGTAGGCTTCAATGAAGTTGCTGTGAAAAGCCCCTAGTCGCCACATTCGGGCACCTGTTCGGGGAGGCTGTTGCGGGAAGGTTTAAGGTGCGAGGGGCAAGGTTTAGAGTAGATGTGCGAGGCAAGTTTTTTTACACAGAGGGCAGTGGGTGTCTGGAACTCGCTGCCGGAGGAGGTGGTGGAAGCAGGGACGATAGTGACGTTTAAGGGGCATCTTGACAAATACATGAATAGGATGGGAATAGAGGGATACGGACCCCAGAAGTGTAGAAGATTTTAGTTTAGACGGGCAGCATGGACAACGCAGGCTTGGAGGGCCGAAGGACCTGTTCCTGTGCTGTACTTTTATTTGTTCTCAGGGAGGTTCTCACTGAATTTTCCCACACTCGGAATTTCCTTTTGAGTGGGAACCGAAAGGCGCCGTCAAGACCAGCTTCTTGAAGATCGGGCACTATTTTTAAAAGTTGGCCCGATCTCAAAGTTGTGTAAGATCCCCCACATCCCCCACCCACACTCATCGCAGCCCCTGCACAGACATGGGCAACAATCCCAAACATTGACCCCCAAAGAGCAACCCTTTCGTCATGTAGGCATGAGGGTGACCTGGCTCCTCCCCCATCCTCGCTGGTATCAGGCCCCCCCCTTCCCAAAGTGAACAATACCCTGCCTATGGGGTCCCTTCCCTGAATGGCAGTGCACTGGCACACTGGTAGTGCAAGGTTGGCACTACCCTGTCCCCAACCACCCAGGGGCTCCAGTGGCCTCCGAGCTCCCCGGCGTGGCCATCACGTCATTTTCATATTTGGAAACCAGTTCTGATTCACTCCTTCATACTATGCCTACGGGGGAAATGAATTCTGGAAAGCAGGGGACTCTGGCTTTGAACAGGCTGAGCATATTTAATTGAGGTTTAAGACTCATTTAAATATGCGAGAGATTGCGTTGAGTGCCACGGGCCGGGAGCATTGCGCTCTATTCAGCAATCGGTGAGAAGAACCCTGTTTCAGAGCTCTCCTGTTATTCCCAGAAAATAAGAATAAAAGATGGTGACAACAAATGTCACTTCAACTTTAGCAGAAGAGCAAATAGAATGGAATATTTTGTAGTTAGGAGGAATAAGATAAAAAATTAGGGGAGCGAGGTACGCTGGGTGCAAAAGGGGGTTAGAATCGCGTCCTTCGCTGTTTTTTCATTCAATATAATCTAGACACTTAGTAAAGCAACAATGCTTTGAAGCTTCCTTGTGCGGCAGTCGTAGTTGCGCTGGATGCATTAACCGTCCAGCCTTTCACTCGTGAAATCTTAGTTCAGAACAGACTAATGATGTCTCCCTGGATGTAATGTCCTATCTTAAATTACTTTGGGTAGCTTCAACCACATAACACCCAGAGCTTAAAAATTGCAGCAACTAGCAGTTTGCATAACGAGAATGGCAAGTTGAAAATAAAATTGCGTACTTCAATCAGAGGAACATTTACCGGATAGTTTTTCAAAAATATTCATACAACTGCATTCAAAATGAATTCCAGACAATTCAAAGCATATTAAAGGAAGCACAGAGGCCCGTATGGTCATATTGGGACGTAGTATGATGTTCAGGCTGAGAACTGATCGGGCTGATTCCAAAATATGGAAATAATTTATTAAGAACTAAATATTAGTAAGAACAAAGTCCATTGTCTTTCGTTTCAGCCATAAACTCTGTTCTCTAGCCACTGACTCCATCCCTCCCATTGGTCAAATTACCTGAGACTGAACCAGACTTCACAACCTCGGTCTCATGTTTGACCCCAAATTGAGATTCCGACCACATATATGCGCCACAGTGAGATGGCGTACTTCCACCTCTATAATACCTCACTCTGAGCCTGCACCAGCTTATCTGTTTCTAAAACACTTGGCTGTGCCTTTCGTACCTCTAGCTTCGACTATTCCAAAAATACTCCCAACTGGCCTGTTATCTGCCCTCTACTAATTTAACCGGGGCCAGCTTTAACTCGGGGTGGGGGGGGAGGCTGTGGCATCATGGTATTATCACTGGACTAATGGACTAACCAGTGACCTAGAGTAATGCTCAGGTTCAAATCCCGCCACTGCAGAAGGTGAAATTTGAATTCAATAAAAACTTGGAAATAAATTCTAATGATGACCATGAAACCATTGTCGTAAAAACCCATCTGGTCACTGATGTCCTTTAGGGAAGGAAATCTGTCGTCCTTACCTGGTCTGGCTTAGTTGACTATTAACTGCTCCCTCAAGGGCAATAAATGCTGGCACAGTCTGCAATGCCCATTTCCCATGAACGAATTTTTAAAAAGTTGGCCGGACAGCTGGTTCGTGATGCAGAGCGATGCCAACAGCGCAGGCTCAATTCCCGTACCGGCTGAGGTTATCCATGTTGGGATCGTTTTGATTTTATGGAATAGAACTTAAAATTGTTCATCCTTTTTTCAATTCCCTCTGGCCTCATTCCTCCATATTTTTGTAACTGCCTTTTGAGATTTTGAGATAGTTCTATTCCACTCCTCTTCTGACCTTATATATTTGTGAGGCACTGAGTTCTGGAATTGCCTGCCTTAAACTTCTCTGCCTTTCTACTTTTAAATCATCTCTTAAAACTTACTTCAGATGCCATGCTTTTGATCATTTGCCTTAATGGCTTACATGGCTTGATATCAATTTTTCAAATTTGTTCCTGGGATGTGAGCATCACTGGCAAAACCAGCATTTGTTACCCACCCCTACTTGCCTTTGAGGTGGTGACAAACCTCCTTCTTGAAACACTGCAATCCATCTCGTGTAGGTACACCAACAGTGCAATTAGGAAGGAAGTTTAGGCTTTGATCCAACGAAAGACCAGGAGCAGTTATAATTCCAACTCAGGATGGTATGCGGCATGGAAGGGAATTGCAGGCGATAGTGTTCCCAAACATTTGCTGCCTATGTTCTTCTAGTGATGGAGGTTGTGGATTTGGAAGGTGCTGTCAAAGACACCTTGGCAAGTTCCTGCAGTGCTTCTCGTATATGGTGCACACTGCTGCCACTATGCTTCAATGGTGGAAGGAAGGAATATTTAAGGGTCGATGGTTTGCTGATCAATTGATCTGATTTGTCCTGGATGATGACTAACTTCTTGAGTGTCATTGGAGTGCACTTAATACAGGCAAGTGGACAGTATTCCATCACACTCTTGAATTGTATCTTGTGGATATACTTTGGAGAGGAGGTCAGTTACTCACTGCAAAATTCCCAGCCTCTGATCTGCTCTTGTAGTCACAGCATTTGACAATGTTTCTATGAAGTGCCATGGGACATTTAACTACCTTAAAAGGTATTTTATCAATGCAAGTTAAGATTAGATAAATTATGACAGTAACGCACAAACCTTTCCAAATGTAGTATTAAGCCCTAGAGGCCAGAAGAGTTTAGATTTTTCAACCAGGACACCAGTTTCATTTGATATTTAACCTTAGTATCCCGAAGCTTGAGAGTGGAAAACATTCAACCAGATTTCCTGCTCCTGGTTATATTTCAATGACTCCTGTTAGAGATCAGATTTAAACATTAATGAGAATAACATTTCACAATGCCTGATTAAATAGCTGTGCAGTATTCACTATCTAGACTCTCATACAAGAACTTCCCATACCAGCCTCCCCGAACAGGCGCCGGAATGTGGTGACTAGGGGTTTTTCACAGTAACTTCATTTGAAGCCTACTTGTGACAATAAGCGATTTTCATTTCATTTTCATTTTCATTTCATTTACAAGGTACAAGTCAGGAGTGTGATGGAATACTTTCCGCTTGCTTGGAATTGTGCAGCTCGAGCAACACTCCAAGGTCAACACCGTCCAGTGCAAACCAGCCTGCTTGATCAGCACCCCTTCCTCCACCTCCACAAAATGACAGCAATGTGTACCATTTACAAGATGCATTGCAGGGAAGTCTTCTACCAGCACCTTTGATGTACCCTACACCACATGGACCTCAATGGTTAATTGAGGCAGCGCACCACCACCTCCTTGAGGATAATTAGGGTTGGGCAATACTGGCTTTGCCAGTTACACATTTTGTCTCAAGACAGGACAGTACCCATGAGTACGGCCTCAACCGGGACCTTGGATTCATGTCGCATTACATTCACCCCCACCATCTGGCCTGGGCTTGCAAAATACTACCAACTGTCCTGCCTTGAGACAATTCACACCTCTTTAACCTGGGATTACCCCTCTCTCTGGAGCTGTAAAGACTTAATTACCTGCAAATGGTCACATTCAAAGTATCGTCTTGCATCTTTGACTTTGTCTAGATATATATATATATATATATGTTTCTGGAACCTACCTCTTCATTCACCTGAGGAAGGAGCAGTGCTCCGAAAGCTAGTGATTTGAAACAAACCTGTTGACTTTAACCTGGTGTTGTAAGACTGCTTACAGTGAACATGACGACTATCATTGATTGTTGTAAAAAACCATCTGCTTCACTCATGTTTGGGGAGAGAAATCTGCCATCCTTACCTGTCTGGGTGACACCAGATTCACACCAATGCACTGGACTCTTAACTACCTTCTGAAATGGCTTGGACAGCCCCTCAGCCAAGAGCAATTCAGGGTGGCATACAAATGCTAGCCTTGCCTGCAATACCCACATCCAGCGAAATAATCAATTAACATTTTTAATTCCATATCTAGATTATGAACTGATTCTATAACTAACGTTCAGTTCAAATCTCTTATAGTCCTGCCACATCCAGTTTCCAGTGGTGGTGGACAATTTAGCAACTGTTGTCCTTAACTCAAGTAATTAGAAGCTCAGCACCTACAGTGCAAAAATCAAAGCTGAAGTGTTTGCAACCATCTTCAGCCAGGAGTGCCAATAAGTGGATGATCCAGATTGGCTTTGTCCTAAGGTCCCCATTAACACATGCCAGTGTACAGCCTTTCTACTCATTTCAAGTGTTATCAAGAAGACTTGAGTGTGTTGGATACAACAAAGCCAAGGAGTCCGGTACAACACACCAGCAAGAGTACTGAAGAATTATGCTTCAGAACCGTGGCACCATGAGCCAGACTGTTCCAGAACAGTCACAACATTGGCGTCTACCTAACACCGAAAGATTTCTTAGTTGTGTCCTGTCCTGAAAAAGCAGGACATGCTATCCATCATGAGCAAAATAATGAAAGGTGTCATTCATGGTGCTATCACGCAGCACTCACTCACCAATAATCTGTTTGCTGATTCTCAGTTTGGGTTCTGCCAGGACTGCTCCGTTCCAGATTTAATCACAATCTTGGTCCAAACATGAATTCCCGTGATTGAGGCAAGAGTGACTGTCCTTGACAACCAAGGCAGCATTTGACCAAATGGCATCAAGACGCCCCAGCAAAATTGAAATAATTGGGAATGAGAGTGAAAATTCTCCATTTGCTAGAGTCATACCTAGCACAAAGGAAGGTGCTTGTGATTGTTGGAGGTCAATCATCTCAAGCCTGGGGCACCATTGCGGGTGTTCATCATGGCTGTGTCCTAGGCCCAACCACTTTTGTGGCTTCACTAATGGCCTTCACTCTATCATAAAGTCAGAAGTGGCGATGCTCATTGATGATTGCAGTGTTTAGTTCCATTTACACCACCTCAAATGCAAAAGCAACAAAACCTGGATGACATTCAGTGATGAGCAACATTTATACCAATGCCAGGGAGTGACCGTCCCCAACAAGAGAAAATGTAACAATTTCTCTTGACATTCAACGGTTTTACCATTGCTGAATCTCCCTCCATCAACATCCTGCGGGAAGCCATTGACCAGACTCTTAACAGGACCAGGCATATAAATCCTGTGACTTCCAAGAGCAGGTTAGAGGCTGGGAGTTCTGCAGTAACTGACACACCCCTTGAGCCCGCACAATTTTCTGACCATCTACAAGTTAGATTACCTTCCACATGCCTGGATCAGTGCAGTTCCAACAATACTGAAGAAGCTCGACAGTATCCAAATCAAAGCAAGCCACTTGATTAGCACCCCATCCACCAGTTTGAGCATTCACTCCTTCCACCACGGGTGCATATGGTTACATTGTGGACCAACTAAAAGATGCACTCCAGCAACTCAAAGCTACTTTAACAGTGCTTTCCAAACCAGTGATTTCTGCTCCCCAGAACAAGGACAGCAGATGCATGGGAACACCACTGCCTGCATGTTACCCCTCTGCTTCACACACCATCCTGACTTGGAATATTGTCGCTGCTCTTTCCATGTTGCTTGGTCAAAATCCTGCAACTCCCCTCCGTTAAACTACTGCTTAAACCTACATCCGATCATAGATAATCATAGAATTTACGATGCAGAAGGAGGCCATTTGGCCCATCGAGTCCGCACAGGCCCCTGGAAAGAGTACCCCACCCAAGCCCATACCGCCCCCTATCCCCACACCTCCACCTGATCCCCGTAACCCCACCTAACCTTTTTTGGACATTAAGGGCAATTTAGCATGGCCAATTCACCTAACCTGCACATCTTTGGACTGTGGGAGGAAACCGGAGCACCTGGACGAAACCCACGCAAACACGGGGAGAACATGCAGACTCCGCACAGTGACCTAAGCCGGGTATCGAATCTGGTACCCTGGAGCTGTGAAGCAACTGTGCTAACGTGCAACAGTTAAAGGAAACGGTTCACCACCACCGCCTTACTATGAATGGGCTATAAATGCTGCCCTTGGCAGTGTATCCCATGAACAAACTTTTTTTAAATTTTGCAGATTGACGCTTGCAGGGTGTTGCATTTACTGAGGATATTCACGCTGAATTTAGAAGGCAACAGTCATGCTGCACTAATTTAAGTGCATATTTTGAGGAAGTGACAAAGGCAGGATAAATTAAATTGTGGCTATCTGGGGCAGCACAGTAGTGCAGTGGTACAAAGAACAAAGAAATGTACAGCACAGGAACAGGCCCTTCGGCCCTCCAAGCCCGTGCCGACCATGCTGCCCGACTAAACTACAATCTTCTACACTTCCTGGCTCCGTATGCCTCTATTCCCAGTAGCACTGCAGTCTCACGGCGCGAGGTCCCAGGTTCGATCCCGGCTCTGGGTCACTGTCCGTGTGGAGTTTGCACATTCTCCCCATGTTTGCGTGGGTTTCGCCCTCACAACCCAAAGATGTGCAAGGTAGGTGGATTGAACACGCTAAATTGCCCCTTAATTGGAAAGAATGAATTGGGTACTCTAAATTTAAAAAAAAAAAATTGTGGCTATTTGTCCACTTGAATTTCCGGATGGTTATTTGTAAGAAATGTTGTAGTATTATTGAGAAGATAGTGGAATGGATTGAATTGTGGCATTGTTACATCCTTAACCTCTTCTAACTTTTCCCTCTATAACTGTCTTTAGAAACATAACTCTGAGTCATTTATCATTGCATCTTACCTGCTGCCCATTCTTTTGACCGTTCATTGATCATAGTACTTTTGCATCTATCAATCTATTCAGCCAGCATTTACCTGCATCTTTGCCTTCATCTGTAGCAAAACCTTTACTGTCCTCTCCTGTGGTCAATCCACCTGTTGCAACCATCATCTTGTCTTGCTCAAGTCCAAGGGCAAGCTTTGGGCTTATCTGGCATACAACTGGTTTAGCTGTGCAATATCAAATCTGACTGGATCACATTGATCACTATCAGGCCTCATTCTCCTCTGCTCATACCATCCACAGCTCCAAGATTATCCGAGAGGGTAAAGCCCTGGCTTATTTTTGTCACTTTCAGTCTTCTCTTTACAGCCACCTCCCTACCCGTCTCCAAAAAATAAGTACACTGAGCTCATGGACTTACTTGTAATTAAAATGATGTGTCATTTATTCAGTTGCCTTCTCCACATACGCATTCCCTCTGTACAAACCACCCCAAATTCCCTTCTGCTCTAACCCTGGACTCCACATATCCGCTCATGCATTCTCCAAGCTCATCTCAACCATGAAACCCACCTCGTGCTCCAACTAGCTGGGGTTGACCACAAAACTTCCTCCCTTTCCTGCCTTCAGGATATTTGGCAATTTAAAGATTTCCTGTTCTCAGCCATTGTGGCCTTCTCTTTCAAAATCCCTATTATCAATCCCTCTTTTGAAAAGTCTTATTCTTCTGTCATTGCAACTGTTGCTGCATTTCCAATCCTTTGGCTTCCAAGTCCTTGAACATGTTGTCACTTCCCAAATCAGGCCATCTTCCCCAAACTCCCTGATTATTACCAGTCAGAAACAACCACCTAAGTAATCTAATTTCCAGCACTTGGCCCATGGCATTGTATGCCTTGGCATCGCAAGTGCACATCTAAATACATCTGAAATGTTATGAGGGTCTCTGCCTCCACCACCTTTTCAGGCAGAGTTCCAAACTCCCACCACCTTCGGGGTGAAAAAGGTTTTCCTCACATCCCCTCTAAAGTTCTTGCTTCTTCCTGTCTACTCAATCTATCCCCCTCATTATTTTATACATATAAATCATTCTCTCTTTCCCCCCCCCCCCCCCCTCCCCGCTCCAAGCCAAACAACTTGAGTCTACCCAAACGCTCTAACTCTCTTCAGAACTAAAACGCTCCAGCCCAGGCAATATCCTGGTGAATCTCCTCTGCACCAAATCCATGCCTCAGGCCTATCACATCCCTCCTTAGTATGGATTCCAGAACTGCACACAATAATCTAGCTGTGGCCTAACCAATGTTTTCTACAGTTCCAGCATAACCTTCTTGCTCTTAAACTCTCTGCCTCGGCTAATAAAGGCAAGTATACCATATGCCTTCTTAACCACTGTATCTATCTACCCTGCTACTTTAGGGACGAGTGTACAGGCACACTAAAGTCCCTTTGATCCCCGGTACTGGTTCTCAGGGTACTGCTGTTTACATGTATTCCTTTGCCTTGTTTGGCCTGCCCAGGTGCATCATCTCACTCTTATCTGGGTTGAATTCCATTTGCCACTGATGATTGATTTGATTTATTGTCACATGTACCGAAGTACAGTGAACAGTATTTTTCTGCGGCCGAGGAATGTACACAGTACGTACATAGTAGACACAAGAATAATCAACAGAGAACATTGACAAATGGTACATCGACAAAACAGTGATTGGTTACAGTGTGGAACATGGGGCCAAACAAAGCAAATACATGAGCAAGAACAGCATAGGGTGTCGTGAATAGTGTTGTTACAGGGAACAGTTCAGTCCGAGGGGTAGTCGTTGAGGAGTCTTGTAGCTGTGGGGAAGAAGCTGTTCCAATGTCTGCATGTGTGGGTCTTCAGACTTCTGTACCTTCTACCTGATGGAAGGGTCTGGAAGAAGGTAATGTCTGGGTGGGAGGGGTCTCTGCTGTCTGCCTTCCTGAGGCAGCGGGAGGTGTATACAGAATAAATGTGGGGATGGCAAGTTTATGTGATGCGTTAGGCTGTGTTCACCGCAGTCTGCAGTTTCTTGCGATCTTGGACTGAGCAGTTGCCATACCAGGCTGTGATGCAGCCGGATAGGATGCTCTCTATCGCACATCTGTAGAAGTTTGAGAGAGTCGATGCAGACATGCCAAATTTCTTTAGCTTCTGCAGGAAGTAGAGACATTGTTGGGCTTTCTTGACTGTTGCATCAACGTGAGTGGACCAGGACAGACTGTTGGTGATGGTGACCCCCCAGGAACTTAAAGCTATCGACCATCTCCACTTCGCAGCCATTGATGCAGACGTGAGTGTGGCGTGCTGCGCTTCCTGAAGTCGATGATCAGTTCCTTGGTCTTTCCAACATTTAGAGAGAGATTGTTTTCGGTGCACCATGCAACCAAGTGATTTATCTCCCTCCTGTAGTCTGATTCGTCGTTGTTTGAGATGCGGCCCACCACAGTCGTATCATCCGCAAACTTGTAGATTGAGTTGGAGTTAAATGTTGCCACACAGCCATGGGTGTATAGGGAGTACAGTAGAAGACTGAGCACACATCCTTGCGGGGCTCCGGTGTTGAGGACTACTGTGGAGGAGGTGTTGTTGCCTATCCTGACAGATTGTGGTCTGTTGGTGAGGAAGTCGAGGATTCAGCTGCACAGGGAGGGGTCAAGTCCAAGATTGTGGAGTTTGGTTATTAGTCTTGTTGGGATAATGGTGTTGAAGGCGGAACTGTAGTTTCTGAACAGCAGTCTTACATGGGCATCCTTGTTGTCAAGGTGTTCGTGTGTTGATTGCAGAGCTAGTGAGATAGCATCTGCTGTGGACCAGTTGCGGTGATAGGCAAACTGCAGTGGATCGAGACCGTCTGGGAGGCTGGCAGTGATCCGTTTCATGACTAGCCGCCCGAAGCATTTCATGATAACAGACGTTAGGGCCACCGGTCGGTAGTCGTTGAGCCAGGCTACCTTGTTCTTTGTTCTGGTATTATGGTGGTCTTCTTGAAGGAGGTGGGGACCTCAGAGCGGGGAGTGAGGTGGTGAAGATATCTGCGAATACACTCGCCAGCTGGTCTGCGCAGGCTCTGAGTGCTCGCCCAGGGACTCCGTTGGGGCCCGTCGCTTTCCACGGATTCACCTACAAGAAAGCAGATCTTACCTCTGAGGCTGTAATAGTGGGTATGGGTGTGTCCAGGGCTGTTGGGGCGGGTGGCACTGATACATTGGCTGACTGCTCAAAGCGGGCATAGAACTTGTTTAGATAAGACCATAAGACATAGGAGCAGAATTAGGCCACTTGGCCCATCGAGTCTGCTCCGCCATTCAATCATGGCTGATATTTTCTCATCCCCCTTCTCCTGCCTTCTCCCCATAACCCCTGATCCCCTTATCAATCCAGAACCTATCTATCTCTGTCTTAAAGACACTCAGTGAATTAGCCTCCACAGCCTTCTGCGGCAAAGAGTTCCACAGATTCACCACCCTCTGGCTGAAGAAATTCCTCCTCATCTCTGTTTTAAAGGATCATCCCTTTAGTCTGAAATGGTGTCCTCTGGTTCTAGTTTTTCCTACAAGTGGAAACATCCTCTCCACGTCCACTCTATCCAGGCCTCGCAGTATCTTGTAAGTTTCAATAAGATCCCCTCTCATCCTTCTAAACTCCAACGCGTACAGACCCAGGGTTCTCAAACGTTCCTCATGCGACAAGTTCTTCATTCCAGGGATCATTCTTGTGAACCTTCTCTGGACCCTTTCCAAGATATGGGGCCCAAAACTGCACACAATACTCCAAATGGGGTCTGACCAGAGCCTTATATATCCTCAGAAGTACATACCTGGTGTTGTATTCTAGCCCTCTCGACATGAATGCTAACATTGCATTTGCCTTCTTAACTGCCGTCTGAACCTGCACATTAACCTTAAGAGAATCGTGAACAAGGTACCTTTATGCCTCTGATTTCCGAAGCATTTCCCCATTTCGAAAATAGTCTATGCCTAAATTCCTCCTTCCAAAGTGCATAACCTCACACTTTTCCACATTGTATTTCATTTGCCACTTCATTGCCTACTCTCCTAGCTTGTCCAAGTCCTTCTGCAGCCCTTGTGCTTCCTCAATACTACCTGTCCCTCTACAGATCATCGGGTAGGGATGCTCCAGCCCCAGATATTCCGCCTGAACTTGCTTTATAGCCTGTGATCTTGTGTAGGCCCTGCCATAGTCGTCGTGGGTTAGTGTCGTTGGCCTGGGACTCTAGTTTGATGTGGTATTGTCTTTTTGCATCCCTGATGGCTTTCCGTACATCATACCTGGATTTCTTGTATAGGTCACGGTCGTCAGACTTGAACGCCTCAGTCCGGAACTTCAGGGAGTGAATCTTTTGGTTGAGCCAGGGTGCCCGTGTTTCCGATTGGGGAATACCCGTATTGTCTTCGGTACACAGTCCTCGACACACTTACTGATGAAGTCTGTGATGGTGGTTGCGTACTCGTCCAGGTTAGCTGCCGCGGCCTTGAATATGGACCAATCCACAGTCTCCAAGCAGTCGCGGAGGATGTCCTCAGATTCCTCGGACCAGCACTGCACGATTTTCTTGACTGGCTCAGCACGCTTGAGTTGCTGTTTGTGAGCCGGAAGTAGGAATACCGACTTGTTGTCGGATCTGCCAAAGTGAGGTCGGGGAATGGAGCGGTAGGCTATTGATTGCAATAGTTTCCCCACTGTTATGGGCCAGGATTTAGAGAACACCAAAGTGTATCATGGTGTTCACCTGACCCACAACTTTTAATAGATTGTGGTATGGGGAGCACACGGCCCACTCTACAGGTCTGGTACAACTGGGTTGCTGCTGCGGAAATCCAAAAGGAAATGGCTAAAGAGAAGGTGGTCGGGGGCGGAATGCGACACTGGGGGAGCGAGCGGGAGCGCGGAGGCGGGATATGGGACTGGCCTAGAGAAGGTAATGGCTAGTCGACACGGGAGGGGGGCAGGTAGCCCCCCAGTGAGGCTGATCATGTGGAACGTGAGAGGCCTAAATGGGCCGATAAAAAGGGCCCGAGCGCTCGCGCGTTTGAAAGGACTAAGGCCAGACGTGGTTATGCTCCAAGAGACGCACCTAAAGGTGGCGGACCAAGTTAGGCTAAGGAAAGGATGGGTGGGACAGGTGTTCCACTCAGGACTGGACGCAAAGAACAGAGGGGTGGCCATTTTGGTGGGGAAACGGGTAGCATTTGAAGCAAAGAACATCGTAGCAGATAGTGGAGGTAGATATGTAATGGTGAGTGGTAGGCTGGAGGGAATGGAGGTCATGTTGGTTAATGTGTATGCCCCAAATTTGGACGATGCGGGGTTCATGAGACGGATGCTGGGGCGTATTCCGGACCTGGAGGCAGGAAATTTGATTTTAGGAGGGGACTTCAATACGGTGCTGGACCCGGGGCTAGATAGATCCAGCTCAAGGACTGGAAGAAGGCCGGCAGCGGCCAAGGTACTTAAGGGGTTTATGGACCAAATGGGGGGAGTGGATCCATGGCGATTTCTTAGACCCAGGGCTAGGGAGTATTCCTTCTTCTCCCACGTCCATAAAGTGTACTCCCGGATAGATTTTTTTGTTCTAGGAAGGTTGTTGATCTCTAGGGTGGAAGAAGCTGAATACCCAGCCATAGCGGTGTCGGATCATGCCCCACATTGGGTGGACCTGGAAGTAGGAGAAGACAGGGAGCAGAGAACACTCTGGCGATTAGATGTGGGACTGATGGCGGATGAGGGAGTGTGTGCAAGAGTGAGGGGGTGTATCGAGAGATACCTGGAGGTCAATGACGACGGCGAGGTCCCTGTGGGAGTGGTCTGGGAAGCACTAAAAGCGGTGGTCAGAGGAGAGCTGATTTCTATTGGGGCCCACAAAAGGAAAGCAGAGGCCAAGGAAAGGGATAGATTCCTGGGGGAGATTTTAAGGGTGGACAGGGAATTTGCAGAGAGGAGCTGTACAGGGAGAGGAGACGACTCCAGACCGAGTTTGACCTTCTGACCACCAGAAAGGCGGAGGTACTGTGGAGGAAGGCACAGGGGAGGAGGTATGAATATGGGGAAAAGGCTAGTCGCCTGTTGGCGCACCAACTACGAAAGAGGGCAGCAGCGAGGGAGATAGGAGGAATTAGGGATGAAAGGGGAGACACCGTGCGAAGGGCAGGAAAGATAAATGAGGTGTTTAAGACCTTTTATGAAGAACTGTATAGGTCTCAGCCCCCAGAGGGAGAGGAGGGGATGCGGCAGTTCCTGGACCAGTTGAGGTTCCCGAAAGTGGAGGAGCAGGCGGTGGCAGGCCTGGGGGCGCCGATTGAGGTGGACGAGGTTATTAAGGGACTGGGAAGCATGCAAGCAGCCAAGGCCCCGGGGCCAGACGGGTTCCCGGTGGAATTCTACAGAAAATATGTGGACTTGTTGGCCCTGTTGTTGGCGAGGACGTTCAATGAGGCCAGGGAAGGGGGGACACTACCCCCGACAATGTCGGAGGCGACGATATCGCTAATTTTGAAGAGGGACAAAGGTCCGATGCAGTGTGGGTCCTATAGACCTATTTCACTATTGAACGTGGACGCCAAACTGCTAGCAAAGGTGCTGGCATCGAGAATAGAGGACTGTGTCCCAGGGGTGGTGCACGAAGACCAGACAGGGTTCGTAAAAGGGAGACAATTGAATATTAACGTGCAACGGCTATTAGGGGTGATAATGATGCCCTCAGTGGAGGGGGAGGCAGAGATAGTGGCGGCAATGGACGCAGAGAAGGCATTTGATAGGGTGGAGTGGGAGTATTTATGGGAAGTGTTAAGGAGGTTTGGGTTTGGGAACGGATTTATTCGCTGGGTTAGACTACTTTATGGGGCACCGACGGCAAGCGTAGTTACAGGTCGACATAGATCGGAGTATTTCCGATTATATAGGGGAACAAGACAGGGATGCCCGCTATCTCCATTGTTGTTTGTGCTGGCAATTGAACCTCTGGCCATGGCGCTGAGAGACTCCAGGAAATGGAGAGGGGTGACTAGAGGGGGAGAAGAACACCGAGTTTCGTTATACGCGGATGACCTATTGCTATACGTGTCGGACCCAGCGGGGAGGATGATAAGAAGTTATGCGAATCTTGAGGAGGTTCGGGGAATTTTCGGGGTATAGGTTAAACATGGGGAAGAGTGAATTATATGTGATACATCCAGGGGACCAGAGTAGAGAGATAGAAGGCTTACCGCTAAGGAAAGTGGAAAGAAACTTCCGATACTTGGGGATTCAGATCGCTAAGAGCTGGGGAACCTTGCACAGACTTAATCTGACACGGCTGGTAGAGCAAATGGAGGAGGACTTCAAGAGGTGGGACATGCAGCCTTTATCGCTGGCGGGCAGGGTGCAAGCAATTAAGATGATGGTCCTCCCGAGGTTCTTATTTGTATTTCAATGTCTCCCTATTTTAATCACCAGGACCTTTTTTAATAAAATAGATAGGAGCATTACGAGCTTTGTGTGGGCAGGGAAAGTTCCGAGAGTAAGGAGGGGGTTCCTTCAGCGCAGTAGGGACAGAGGAGGACTGGCACGACCGAACTTGGGAGATTATTATTGGGCCGCCAATGTGTCAATGATACGTAGATGGATGATGGAGTGTGAGGGAGCGGCGTGGAAAAGGCTGGAGAGAAGGTCCTGTAAAGGGACGAGTCTAGAGGCGTTGGTGACCGAAAAATTGACCATTCTCACCGAAAAAGTACACCACGAACCCGGTGGTGGCGGCAACACTGAACATATGGGGACAGTGGAGGCGACAGAGAGGGGTGCGGGGAGCCCTGGTGGGGTCCCCTATCAGGAACAACCATAGGTTCGCCCCAGGAAGAATGGATGGAGGATTTCAAAGCTGGTACCAGTTGGGAATTAGGAAGGTGGGAGATTTATTCATAGATGGGACTTTTGCGAGCTTGGGAGCACTGGAGGAAAAGTATAAGTTACCCCGGGGGAATTTCTTGAGATATATGCAGGTGAGGGCGTTTACTAGACAACAGGTGAGGGAATTTCCGCGGCTCCCGACACAGGGGATACAGGACAGGGTGCTTTCAGGGGTGTGGGTCGGAGAGGGCAAGGTTGCAGAGATTTATAGAGAGATGAGGGAAGAGGGGGAGGAGTCGGTGGGCGAACTAAAAAGAAAGTGGGAAAAAGAATTAGGGGAGGAGATAGAGGAGGGTATGTGGGCTGATGCCCATAGCAGGGTAAATTCCTCTTCCTCATGCGCCAGGCTTAGCCTGATTCAATTTAAGGTGCTACATAGAGCACACATAACGGGAGCAAGATTGAGCAGGTTCTTTGGAGTGGAGGACAAATGTGGGAGGTGTGGCGGGAGCCCGGCAAACCATGCACATATGTTTTGGGCGTGCCCGGCACTGGAAGGGTATTGGAAGGGAGTGACGGGAGTGATTTCGCAGGTGGTGAAGGCCCGGGTCAAACCAGGCTGGGGGTTAGCTTTATTTGGAGCTGCTGAAGAGCCGGGAGTGCAGGAGGCGAAAGAGGCCAATGTCGTGGCCTTTGCGTCCCTCGTAGCCCGGCGCAGGATCCTACTCAGGGGAAGGAGGCGAAACCCCCCGGACTGGAGGCCTGGGTAAACGATATGGCGGGGTTTATTAAACTGGAGCAGATAAAGTTTGCCCTGAGAGGATCGGCTCAAGGGTTCACCAGGCGGTGGCAGCCATTTCTCGACTACCTAGGGGAACGTTAGAGGGAAGACGGATGACCAGCAGCAGCAACCCAGGGGGGAGGGGGGAGGCAGTTGAGTATAGGTCAGTAGAGTACGAGGTTTTGTTACTTGTATATTATTACTACTATTATTGTTGTTGTTAAAAAGTTTAAAAATTTCTGTTTTGTTACTGTTACCGTTTCGCTTGTTTTCTGGGCGGGAAAAATGTTGCTCGGAAATTTTTTTTCAATAAAATATATTTTTTTTTAAAAAGAAAGCAGTACGTACGTTCCCCAACCAGAAACCATGGCTCAATCGCGAGATTGACTCCCTACTGAAGGACAGATCTGAGACGTTCAAGACAGACGACCCTGACCTATACAAGAAATCCAGGTACGACCTCTGCAAAGCCATCCGGAATGCCAAGAGAGAATATCAAACCAAGCTCGAGTCACAGACAGACTCTTGGCGGTTGTGGCAAGGACTAAACAACATAACGGGCTACAAAGCGAAGCCGAACAGTATCTCTGGCAGCAGCGCACCCCTCCCCGATGAACTCAATGCACTCTATGCTCGGTTCGAGCAGGTAACCAACAATCCGCTGGAGAGTGCCCCAGCAGCCCATCATTCACCCATACCCACCATCACAGCTTTCAAAGTCAGATTGGCCTTCCTGAAAGTGAACCCTCTGAAGGCGACGGGTCCAGATGGGATCCCTGGTCGTGCACTCAGAGCCTGCGTGGACCAGCTGGCAGAGGTATTCACGGACATCTTTAACCTGTCCCCACTCCACTCCGAGGTCCCCACCATCATACCGGTACCAAAGAAGAACCAGGCAACGTACCTCAATGACTACCAACCAGTGGCCCTGACTTCAGTCGCAATGAAGTGCTTCGAGAGGTTGATCATCAAGCGCATCACCTTCATACTCCCAGAACGCCTTGATCCACTGCAATTCGCATACCGCTGCAACCGGTCCACATCAGACACTATTTCCCTGGCCCTACACTCATCCCTAGAGCATCTCGAAAACAAGGACTCCTACATTAGACTCCTATTTATTGACTACAGCTCCGCCTTCAACACCATAATCCCAGCCAAGCTCATATCAAAGCTCCAAAACCTAGGACTTGGCTCCCCACTCTGCAACTGGATCCTCGATTTTCTGACCAACAGACCACAATCAGTAAGAATGAACAACAACACCTCCTCCACAATAGTCCTCAACACCGGCGCCCCGCAAGGCTGCGTACTTAGCCCCCTACTCTACTCCCTGTACACACGCAACTGCGTGGCAAAACTTGGTTCCAGCTCCATCTACAAGTTTGCTGACGATACGACCATAGTGGGCCGGATCTCGAATAACGATGAGTCCGAATACAGGAGGGAGATAGAGAACCTAGTGGAGAGGTGTAGCGACAACAATCTCTCCCTGGACTTCCGATGACTGCTGGCGGGAGGCAGCCGCACAATGGAGAACTCCCGTTCGGCAACGGCATTTTCGGGGCTTTAAGCCCGGTCCCAGGGTCCGTGGAGGCGGCAGAAGCAGGGAGAAGGCACGGAGGAGGCACAGTGGAGACACAGAAGGAAAAAAGGAACAAAGAAAAATGTCGAGGGTGAGCAAGAAAATGGCCGGAAAAAAAACAGCTGAAGGTCCGTCGGGGAGTGGAAAGGTCACCGCGGGGTCACCAAGGAAAATGGAGGCTGGAGCACTAGGGAAGGCCGCACTGCTTACGGCTGAAGAAATAACTAAGGTGATGGCTGCGGAATTTGAAAAGCAGTTGGCGCAGATTGCGAAATGCATGGAGATGGTGAGGAAGGAGATGAGGGAGGTTTTGAGTGTGCTGGTGGAGGAGGCGGTTTCCCCGGTGAGGACAGAGGTGGCGAGCGGAGGTGCGAGAGCAAGGGGAGGCGCTGAAGGAAGTGGAGGAGACGTTATTGCAGCACGGTGATCAACTTGCCTCGATGGGGAAAGAGATGCTGAAGGTGATGGATACTAACAAGGATCTGCGAGGAAAAATGGAAGACCTGGAAAACAGATCCAGGCGACAGAATTTGAGGATCGTGGGGCTGCCCGAATGAGTTGAAGGACCGAAGCCGACTGAGTATTTTGCCGCGATGTTGGCAAAACTATTGGTGGAGGGGGAGGATCCCTCCCGATATGAACTGGATCGGGTTCATCGGTCGTGGAGGCCTGTACCAAAGGCGAGTGAGCCGCCAAGGGCAGTGACTCTGTGTTTCCGTAGGTACAGTGTGAAGGAGAAGGCCCTGAGCTGGGCCAAGCAGAAGCGGGTGGTGCAGTGGGCTGGAGCTGATATACGTGTATACCAGGACTTTACGGTGGAGCTGGCAAGGAGGCGGGCTGCCTTCAACCGGGTGAAGAGGGCACTGTACATTAGCAAGGTGCGGTGCGGCATTGTATATCCAGCGAAGCTGAGGGTGACTTACAAGCTCAGGGACTTTTATTTTGGAACGGCGGAAGCAGCGGAGGAGTTTGCGAAAGCAGAAGGACTGTGGCAGAACTGACAAATTGAGGAATGGCCATGTGCCGATGTAACCTCATGACTGTATTTTCTTCTTTTTTGTATCACTGCGCGCGGGTGTAGAGACTAAAGGAGCCAATGTGGTATATATTTGGACAAGGGAAGGGACGGGACTTTCACTCGAAATGAGGATTCTTTGGGGTGTAGGTGGATATGCGGGGTCTGTGTGCTAAAAGGGGATCTTTGGGCTTTCCTAGGGCCGGGCAAGAGGGAAAGGGACCCGGGGCGGGGGCCTCCACGCTGGCCGGTTTTAGCCGGCCAGTGAATGAGAGTGAGGTGGGGGGAGGGGCTGCGGCCATCGGAGCCTGGCAGAACAGGGTCCGAGTGGTCTAGCCGGGGTGGAAAGTTGGGGGGAAGGAACCGAGGTTGGGAGGAGGAGATTTACAAGAGGCAGTGGACGGGAGGAGTTGGAGACCTGGGGGGCGGGGGAGCTGTGTAAGATTAAGGGTGACTACGGGTAATCCCTGATTCCTTTTTGTCATTTGTTTATATAAACATGCGGGTTGAGGTTTGGGGGTTGGTGGGTAGATGGGATTGTTGTTATTATGGGGACTGACATATCTTGCTGATTATTGTTTATTGTGGATGGATGCAAATGTGGGAGAAAATGTGAAAAAGGAGGAGAATAAAATTTCTTTTAAAAAAAATACAATCTCTCCCTCAATGCCAGCAAAACTAAAGATCTGGTAATTGACTTCCGGAAGCAAAGTACTGTACACACCCCTGTCAGCATCAACGGGGCCGAGGTGGAGATGGTTAGCAGTTTCAAATTCCTAGGGGTGCACATCTCCAAAAATCTGTCCTGGTCCACCCACGTCGACGCTACCACCAAGAAAGCACAACAGCGCCTATACTTCCTCAGGAAACTTAAGGAAATTTGGCATGTCCACATTGCCTCTTACCAACTTTTACAGATGCACCATAGAAAGCATCCTATCAGGCTGCATCACAGCCTGGTATGGCAACTGCTCGGCCCAGGACCGCAAGCAACTTCAGAGAGTCGTGAACACCGCCCAGTCCATCTTACGAACCTGCCTCCCATCCATTGACTCCATCTACACCTCCCGCTGCCTGGGGAAAGCGGGCAGTACAGTCAAAGATCCCTCCCACCCGGCTTACTCTCACTTCCAACTTCTTCCGTCGGGCAGGAGATACAGAAGTCTGAGAACACGCACGAACAGACTCAAAAACAGCTTCTTCCCCACTGTCACCAGACTCCTAAATGACCCTCTTATGGACTGATTTCATTAACTCTACACCCTGTATGCTTCATCCGATGCCGGTGCTTATGGAGTTACATTGTATATGTTGTGTTGCCCTATTATGTATTTTGTTTTATTCCCTTTTCTTCTCATGTACTTAATGATCTGTTGAGCTGCTCGCAGAAAAATACTTTTCGCTGTACCTCGGTACACGTGACAATAAACAAATCCAATCCAATAATCTAGTCCATTTTGTTTCGTCGTTCTTCCTCCAACTGAAATCCTTCTCAATTGACAGTCTCTTTAAACAAGAAGGTCCTTGCACGATCCATCCATTTCTCTACGCCTCAGCATTTATCTTTAAAGTCAGATACTTTAGTTCAGTCTGATCGCAGAGTCCCTTGCAATTCTCCAACATGAGCATTGGTTATCACAGCTTTCAGGCAGTCAAATGCCTGTTGAAAGTCCACTGTCCACTGAATTTTTTTTACGCTTCTTCAGCAAGTCTTATCAGTGGAGCAACCACGCTACAAAAATCTTTCACCAATGTTCGATCAAATCCACACATGCCAAGAAATCGCATTATTTCCCTTTGTCTTGAGGATATTGGAAACTCCTCAACAACTGTTGGTTTCACATCCTGAGAGACCATTCGACCCTGTCCAATTGTATGGCCAAGGATAGTGGCTTGGGCTCTTCCAAATTCACTTTTGGCGAGGTTTATCACCAAACCCATCTTCTGAAGTTGATCGAATAGCTCCATCAGATGTTTTATATGCTCTTTCCATGTCTGGCTGTAATTTTCCAGATCGTCGATGTATACCGCACAATTGGGTAATCCTGAAACAACTTTGCTAGTTTACCGTTGAAATGTGGCTGGGGCGTTTTTCATGCTAAATGGCATAACTTTGAATTGGTATATACTATCTGGAGTCACAAAAGCTGAAATCTCCATTGCCCTTTTGGATAAAGATACCTGCCAGTAACCTTTAAGTAAATCCAATTTGGAAATAAAAGCTGATTGTCCCACTTTCTCAATGCAATCCTGCAAACGTGGGATAGGATAAGAGTCCATTCTTGTAACTGCATTAACCTTTCTGTAGTCCACACACAACCATTGGGTACCGTCCGGTTTTGGTACCATCACTATGGGTGAGCTCCATTGGCTGCAACCCACTTCAATTATGCAATTTTTAAGCATACTCACAATCTCTTTGTTAACCTGTACCATTTTAAAGAGTTAAGTTTGCATGGATGTTGTTTGATTGGAACAGCATTTCCCACATCTACATCACGTATAGCCATTTTAGTACTTCCCAATTTATCTCTACAAACTTGCCCATGTGATATCAATAGCTCTTTCAGGTCAGTTTGTTTTTCCTCTGGAAGGTAACTCAACAATTTATCCCAATTTTTAAGAACATCCTCATTTTCCAATTTAATTTGAGGAATGTCAAATTCACAGTCATCTGGATTTGGTTCATCACTTTGAGTTAGAATCATTAAAACCTCCTTTTTTATCTCCTTCCCTTTCAAAGTAAGGGAAGGAGATACAGAAGTCTGAGAACACGCACGAACAGACTCAAAAACAGCTTCTTCCCCACTGTCACCAAACTCCTAAATGACCCTCTTATGGACTGACTTCATTAACACTACACCCTGTATGCTTCATCCGATGCCAGTGCTTATGTAGTTACATTGTATATGTTGTGTTGCCCTATTATGTCTTTTCTTTTATTCCCTTTTCTTCTCATGTACTTAATGATCTGTTGAGCTGCACGCAGAAAAATACTTTTCACTGTACCTCGGTACACGTGACAATAAACAAATCCAATCCAATCCAATCCAAAGTACCCTTTAAGCATATTCACATGACACACCCGGTGAGTCTTCCTTCAATCTGGTGTTTTTACCACATAATTCACCTGACTTAATTTTCTTTCAATCTGATAAGGTCCACAAAACCTAGTGTTTAAAAGTTCACCTACCACTGGTAACAACACTAAAACTTTATCTCCAATGGCAAAACTACGAACTTTGGATTTCTTGTCCGCTACCCGTTTCATCACATTTTGTGCAACTTTTAAATGTTGTCTAGCCAATTCACCTCTATTTAATCGTTCCCTAAAATTTGACACGTAATCCAATAATGTAATTTCTGATTTCTCACTCACCAATGTTTCTTTCATCAATTTAAGTGGTCCTCTTACCTGGACCAGAAATTAGTTCAAAAGGACTGAATTTGGTTGACTCATTGCGTGCATCCCTAATTGCAAACAGTACGAATGGAATTCCTTTATCCTAATCCTCTAGATAATCTTGATAATAAGCCCTCAACATTGTCTTTAATGTCTGATGCCACCTTTCTAACGCTCCCTGTGATTCTGGATGGTGCGCAGTTGATTTAAATTGTTTTATTCCTAAGCTGCCCATAACTTCTTCGAATAACTTTGAGATAAAATTTGATCCTTGATCCGATTGTATTTCTGTGGGTAGTCCATATCTAGTAAAGGATTTAAGTAACTCCGCCACAATCTTTTTAGCTGTAATTTTACATACTGGAATAGACACATCGATTATAAGAACATAACATAAGAACTAGGAGCAGGAGTAGGCCATCTGGCCCCTCGAGCCTGCTCCGCCATTCAATGAGATCATGGCTGATCTTTTGTGGACTCAGCTCCACTTTCCGGCCCGAACACCATAACCCTTAATCCCTTTATTCTTCAAAAAACTATCTATCTTTATCTTAAAAACATTTAATGAAGGAGCCTCTACTGCTTCACTGGGCAAGGAATTCCATAGATTCACAACCCTTTGGGTGAAGAAGTTCCTCCTAAACTCAGTCCTAAATCTACTTCCCCTTATTTTGAGGCTATGCCCCCTAGTTCTGCTTTCACCCGCCAGTGGAAACAACCTGCCCGCATCTATCCTATCTATTCCCTTCATAATCTTATATGTTTCTATAAGATCCCCCCTCATCCTTCTAAATCCCAACGAGTACAGTCCCAGTCTACTCAACCTCTCCTCGTAATCCAACCCCTTCAGCTCTGGGATTAACCTAGTGAATCTCCTCTGCACACCCTCCAGTGTCAGTACGTCCTTTCTCAAGTAAGGAGACCAAAACTGAACACAATACTCCAGGTGTGGCCTCACTAACACCTTATACAATTGCAGCATAACCTCCCTAGTCTTAAACTCCATCCCTCTAGCAATGAAGGACAAAATTCCATTTGCCTTCTTAATCACCTGTTGCACCTGAAAACCAACTTTCTGCGACTCATGCACTAGCACACCCAGATCTCTCTGCACAGCAGCATGTTTTAATTTTTTATCATTTAAATAATAATCCCTTTTGCCGTTATTCTTACCAAAATGGATAACCTCACATTTGTCAACATTGTATTCCATCTGCCAGACCCGAGCCCATTCACTTAGCCTGTCCAAACCCCTCTGCAGACTTCCAGTATCCTCTGCACTTTTTGCTTTACCACTTATCTTAGTGTCGTCTGCAAACTTGGACACATTGCCCTTGGTCCCCAACTCCAAATCATCTATGTAAATTGTGAACAGTTGTGGGCCCAACACTGATCCCTGAGGGACACCACTAGCTACTGATTGCCAACCAGAGAAACCCCCATTAATCCCCACTCTTTGCTTTCTATTAATTAACCAATCCTCTATCCATGCTCCTACTTTCCCCTTAATGCCATGCATCTTTATCTTATGCAACAACCTTTTGTGTGGCACCTTGTCAAAGGCTTTCTGGAAATCCAGATATACCACATCCATTGGCTCCCCGTTATCTACCGCACTGTTAATGTCCTCAAAAAATTCCACTAAATTAGTTAGGCACGACCTGCCGTTTATGAACCCATGCTGCGTCTGTCCAATGGGACAATTTCCATCCAGATGCCTCACTATTTATAGTCAAAAGATATTGATTCCCACTTTTTGTTTTAGGAAGCGGTTCTACGCAATCAATTAGGACTCTTGTAAAAGGTTCCTCAAATGCTGGAATGGGTGCTGGTTTTATCACTGCTTGAGGTTTCCCTGTCACTTGACTTGTATGACATGATTGCCAAATTTTAACTACATCTTTATGTAGTCCAGGCCAATAAAAATGTTTCTGGATTTTAGCTTGAGTTTTCCTTATACCCAAATGACCTCCCACTGGTACCTCATGTGCAACTCGCAACACCTCCTTTCTATACCCTACCGGCAATACTACTTGATGAACTTCTGCCTACTTTTCATCGACCTGCATATGTAAAGGTCTCCATTTTCTCATCAAGACATCACTTTTACGGTAATAACACTCTGGTATCCACTCAGATTCCTCTTCTGTGTATGCTTTCTGATACATCCGGTTTATTGCTACATCTTTCTGTTGTAACTCCGCCAATTTTCATGAACTAAAGATATCCGCCTCATCCGCCACCTGTTCTTGGTCTTTTTCAACCATCCGATCAAACATCGTTTCTGATAATCGCACTTCAACTTCATCTTCACTCTTTGATTTCTCCTCTTGTCTTAACCTGTGACTTTGTGACATTGTTACCACACAATCCGGAAAAATCCCAGGATATTCGTCCTTCAACACTTCACTTGTCTGATTTTCCACTGGCTTATCAACCACAGTAGGCATCACTCCCACCTGCGTTCCAGCCATATCATTACCCAAGATAAACTGTATTCCTGGACAAGATACTTTCTCTATTACTCTTACTACCACTTCACCACTTTTCACTGGACTTTCCAACCTTACCTTTATATAATGGAACACTTCTCCTCTCACCCTGAATTCCACATATCACCACCTTTTCTGGCAACATTCTTCCCAAAATACATAACTCCTCATCTCTTACCATTAAAGATTGACGAGCTCCCGTATCTCTTAAAATTGTGACTTCTTTACCTGCTCCCCGTGACACACATGACTAAACTTTATCCACTCAAGTAAATTCTTTGAAGAGATCTGGCACCTTCTTATCAATCATGTCTTGATCAGGCTGTACAATCTTTTGCACCAACTTCGCTTCACTTGGGCTTTCCTTTACCACTTTAACAAACCCCACTGTCTTATCCTGTTTTACCACATCAGCCTTCCCAATGCTTTTCTTCAACCACCAACACTCTGACTTTACATGGCCTAGTTTATTACAGTGAAAACATTTGAAACTTTTCATTTCTTTTCTACCCTCCTGGATTTCTTTTTTAATCTGAGGTATGCTCTCCTTATTGTCTCCCTTTACTTTTACCACTTAGAGTATTTCTTATGTCCCCAGTTTCTACTCTCACAGGCTGAAACTGATGTTGGAAACCAAGCTTTGATTTATGAACTAATTCATAACCATCTGCCATTTCTGCCGCCAGTCTTGCAGTTTTAACCTTCTGTTCTTCCACATGAGTTCTAACTACATCAGGAATTGAATTTTTAAACTCTTCCAAAAGTATAATTTCTTTTAGAGCTTCATACGTTTGGTCTATTTTCAAAGCCCTTATCCACCTATCAAAATTACTCTGTTTGATCCTTTCAAACTCCATGTATGTTTGACCAGGTTCTTTCCTTAAATTTCTAAATCTTTGTAGGCTTCAGGCACAGGTTCATATGCACCTGAGATGGACTTTTTCACCTCCTCATACGACTCAGATACCTCCTCTGATAGTGATGCAAACACTTCACTAGCCCTACTTACCAGCTTTGTTTGAATCAGTAATACCCACATGTCCTGTGGCCATTTCGTTTGTTTAGCTACCTTCTCAAATGAAATGAAAAAGGCTTCTACCTCCTTCTCATCAAATCTTGGCAGTGCTTGGACATATTAAAATAGATCCCCACCAAGCCTTCGACAATGACATTTCTCACTATCCTCATCACTATCATCCAACTGTACTTTTCCCTTTACGCCTGCCAATTTTAACTGACTGTCATGTTTCATGGCCATTTTCTTAAGTTCAAACTCTCTCTCTCTATCTTTTTCCCTGGTCTGTATCTCCCGTTCTCTTTCCTCTCTATCTGTTTCGTATTCAAGCTGCTTTAATTCTTTCTCGTGTTCCATTTGTTTAATTTGTAACTGAATTTTTGCTATTTCCAATGAGACAAACTGTATCTCAGGCAACTTTAAATGCTTAGCCACCGCCATAATTAACTCATCTTTTTGCATTTTGTCAGGTAATGTTAACTGCAATGTTTTTGCCAAATCTAATTGTCTGCTTTTAGTCTCTGTCCGTAAGGTACTGCGTCTGACCATCTCCACCCCCAAAAACCTCTGAGCCTCTGAAAGAGCCATTGTCCACAACACACTCCCTACTTAAACTAAAATACCACACCTGAACAGCAACCACATAATATGCTCACCCCTCACTGTCTTTAAGTTCACTAGATAGATAGGTTCAATAGATAGACTTTTAGCTCCTCGAGCCCCCAATTTGTTATGGGCCAGGGTTTAGAGAACCCCAAAGTGTATCATGGAGTTCACCTGACCCACAACGTTTAATAGATTGTGATATGGGGAGGACACTCCCCACTCTACAGGTTTGGTACAGCAGAAATGGAAAAGTATTTTTTAAAGCAAAACAATGTTTATCCTATTAACTCAAGTTAACCTTTTTAAAACATACAGTGAACATCTTGGCAACCATTAATTCAAATACAATCCCAAAAGACTACAACACTAAGTAATCCTTTAAGCTTTCCTTTTAACATCCTTACAACTTAAACAAAACCTTTAAACAGAAACACATCAGGTTAAAGTCACTACTGAGAGCAGTTATTAGTTTTAAATCACCAAAGGATCGATTTACAGTTTTTAGATTACAGAGAGAGAGACTCATACACCTTCTGGCTGCGACTGCAGCTACCCAGCTCTGAAAACAAAACTAAAACACACCCTGCAGCAAACAGCCTAAAACGAAAGTAAAAAAGCTGACAGACAGCCCAGCTCCACTCACTCTCTGACATCACTGCAGTAATAAACATCCATTTCTTAAAGGTACTCTCACTACATATTTATATACACACTCATTTATTAACACCCATTTCTTAAAGGTACTCTCACATGACACCCACCACTGAAGTTAGATTGACAGATCTGTAGTTTCCTGGTTTATCCTTTCCTTTCTTCCTTGAATAATGGTACCACATTGGCTATCCTCCAGCCCTCAAGCACCTGCTCCTGTGGCCAGAGAGATATTAAAAATGATTGCCAACACCCCTGCCATTGCCTCCCTTGCCTCACTCAACAGCCTGGGATACATTTCATCTGGCCCTGGAGGTTTGTCTACTTTTAAGCCTGACAGACCAGTCAGAACCTCCCTTCTTTAATTTTATTACAGTTCTTCTTGATTTCTGTGCCACACTGTCCTTTTCACTGGTAAAGGTAAGGTAAAGTTGCCATAGTCCCAAATGACCAGAGGCCACTTTTCCCCTTTGAGGGGGTCAGCCGACTGGTGGTGATTTAACCTGAGGATCACCACACCTCAGGCGAGGGACAAGGTTGAGAAGGCGGGTCTTCATAGTGAACACTGACATACAGCATTTAGAACCCGACCTACATCCTTTGGCTCCACACACAAATTATTACTCTGGTCCTTAATGGGCCCTACTCTTTCCTTTTACCCATAATATACTTGTAAAACAACTTGGGATTTTCCTTTATTTTACCTGCTGTTTTGAGCCTTCAATATCTGCCATAAGCCTCCACTTTTCTCCTTATCTCTTGTATATCCCCTGTTATCCAGGGTTCACTTGATTTGTTGGTCCCACCCTTTTTCTTGATTGGAACATGTTGGCCCTATTTCCTTTTTGAATGCGCCCCACTTTTCTGCCACAGAAGTGTCTTCTCCCAGTTCACTGACAAAATCATGTCTGATCTTATTAAAGTCGGCCTTCCCCCAATTTAGACTTTGATTTAAAGCCCAACCTTGTCCTTTTGCATAACAATCTTGAATCTAACCGAGTTATGATCACTGTCCTCAAAATGATCACTCACTGATGCATCAACCACTTATGGGCTTTGTTACCTAAAATTAAGTCCAGGATTGCCCTTCTCTTGTAGGGCCTTTTAGATGTTGGCTGAAAAAGTTCTCCTGGATGCATTTTAAGAATTCTGCTCCCTCTAAACCTATTACACCTAAACCTAAGCCCATGACGACTATGGCAGGACTTACACGAGATCACAGGCTACAAAGCAAGGCCAGGAGGAATATCTGGGGCTGGAGCATCCCTCCCCGGTGAACTGAACAAGTTCTATGCCCGCTTTGAGCAGCCTCAGCGGTAAGAGCTGCCTTCTTGGAAAGTGAATCCGAAGAAAGTGACGGGCCCCGATGCAGTCCCTGGGCAAGCATTCAGAGCCTGCACAGACCACTGGCGAGTGTATTCGCCAATATCTTCACCACCTCACTCCGAGGTCCCCACTTCCTTCGAGAAGACCACCATAATACCAATACCAAAGAAGAACAAGGTAGCGTGCTTCAACGACTGCTGACCGGTGGCCCTGATGTATGTTATCATGAAATGCTTCGAGCGGATAGTCGTGAGACAGATCAACACCAGCCTCCCAGACGGTCTCAATCCATTGCAGTTTGCCTATCACTGCAACCGGTCCACAGCAGCTGCTATCTTCCTGGGTCTACAATCAACACTTGAACACCTCGACAACAAGGACACCTATGTGAGACTGCTGTTCATAGACTACAGCTCCGCCTTCAACATCATTATCACGACAAGACTTATAACCAAACTCTGCAATCTTGGACTTTTTTTTAACAAACAATTTTATTGAGGTATTTTTTGGCATTGTAAACAGTTACAGATTACAGAAATATGCAAACATCAACGAAAAGCCTTTCAACCAAACCATAATGCACGTACCCGCTCCTCTCCCATAGACACTACCCGCCTATTTATCCCTCCTACACTACTCTAATCTCCCCCCTCCACCCACACCCCCCCCTGCTGACGTTCACTCTCCCGCAAAGAAGTCGATGAATGGTTGCCACCTTCGGGCGAACCCCAGTACAGATCCCCTCAAGGCGAGCTTGATTTTTTCCATACCCAGAAAACGTGACATGTCCGAAAGCCATAGTTCGGTCTTCGGTGGTTTTGAGTCCCTCCATGCCAGCAGTATTCGCCGCTGGGCTATTAGGGAAGCAAAGGCTCCCTCCCAGCACCCCCTAAGCTTAGGGCATGCCCAAAACATGTGAACATGGTTCGCTGGTCCTCCTGCGCATCTCGCGCATTTGTCCTCTACCCCAAAGAATTTGCTCATCCGAGCTACTGTCATGTGGGCCCGGTGAATGACCTTAAATTGAATCAGGCCAAGCCTGGCACATGTTGCGGTTGAGTTTACCCTACTCAGGGCTTCCGCCCATAGCCCATTCTCCATCTCCCTGCCAAGCTCCTCCTCCCATTTGAGTTTCAGTTCCTCTGTCTGGGACTCTTCCCCCTTCATGAGCACCTTGTAGATATCCGAGACTCTACCCTCTCCTCCTTCCCCTCTAGAGACTATTCTGTCCTGGATCCCTATTGGCGGGAGGCGTGGGAAGGATGGGACCTGTCTGCGTACAAAGTCCCGCATCTGTAAGTACCTAAAGTCATTTCCCCTCACCAGCCCAAATTTCTCCTCCAAGCCCCTCAAACTCTCAAATCTCCACTCCAGGAACGTATCGCCCACCCTCCCCGCCCGCCGCCGTGTTCAAAACCCTCCATCCATGTTCTCGGGGGCGAATCGATGGTTATCACATATTGGAGTCCAGACAGATGCACCCACCCCCCCTACATGCCTTCTCCACTGGACCCATATCTGCAGGGCCGTCCCCGCTACCGGGCTGGTGGAGTACCTGGCCGGCGACAGCGGTAGGGGAGCCGTGACCAGGGCTGCCAAACTGGTGCCCCTGCACGAAGCCGCCTCCACTCGCTCCCAGATAGACCCCGTACCCACCATCCACTTCCTTATCATGGCTATGTTAGCCGCCTAGTAGTAGTTGATCAGACTCGGCAATGCCAGTCCCCCCTCGCTGCGGCTCCTTTCAAGCATCGCCGCCTTCACCCGCGAGAATTTTCCCGCCCAGCCAAAGCTCATGATGATTTTGCCAGCCCTTTTGAAGAAGGACCGTGGGATAAAGATCGGGAGGCACTGGAAGATGAACAGAAATCTTGGGAGGATTGTCATCTTTACAGTCTGCACCCTCCCCGCCAGTAACAGCGGGAGTGCATCCCATCTCTGAAACTCCCTCTTCAATTGTTCCACCACCCTAGTCAAATTTAACTTATGCAACCTGCCCCAGTCTCGTGCCACCTCTATCCCCAAGTACCGGAAACTTTCCTCCACCAACCTAAATGGCAGCTCCTTCAGTCTATTCTCCTGGCCCCTTGCCCGCACCACAAACATCTCACTCTTGGCCATATTTAATTTGTACCCTGAAAAGCGGCCGAACTTACTCAATGTTTCCAGTATATTTTCCATACCGGCCAGTGGATCCGACACGTACGGGAGCAAGTCGTCGGCAGAGACCCTATGTTCCACGCCCCCCCCCCCCCCCCCCCCCCCCCCACCTAGTCATTCCCTTCCACCCTTTCGCAGCTCTCAATGCCATCGCCAACGGCTCTATGGCCAGCGCGAACAGCAATGGGGAGAGTGGGCACCCCTGTCTGGTCCTGCGATGTAGTCTGAAATAATCTGACATTATCCTGTTCACCCTAACGCTAGCTTTTGGGGCCTGGTACAATAGTCTGACCCAATTAACCAGACCCTCCCCGAACCCAAACTGTCCAAGCACCTCCCACAAATAGCCCCACTCCACCCGGTCGAAGGCCTTCTCAGCGTCCATTGCCACCACTACTTCCACCTCTTTGCCCATCGGGGGCATCATGATCACATTAAGCAATCTTCTCAAGTTAGCTGTCAGCTGCCTGCCTTTCACAAACCCTGTCTGATCGTCCCCAATCACCTCCGGTATGCAGTCCTCAATTCTAATCGCCAGGACCTTGGCCAGGAGCTTGGCGTCCACATTGATCAGGGAGATTGACCTGTATGACTCCGGATGACTGCAGATTCCAGGTCCTTGTCCCGCTTCCATATCAGCGAGATGTTGGCTTGCGACATTGGCGGTGGCAGGGTCCCTCTGTCCCTTGCCTCATTAAAAACCCTTGTCAGGACCGGTCCCACTATCTCCCGAGAACTTCTTGTAAAACTCTACTGGGTATCCATCCGGCCCCTGGGCTTTCCCCAACTGCATGGCCTTTAGGCCCCCAGTACCTCCTCCGCTGTAATCGAGGCCCCCAGCCCGTCCACTAGTCCCCTGCCTACTTTTGGGAAGGTTAGTCCATCCAGGAACCTTTTCATCTCCTCCAGCTCTTCCGGGGGTTATGAAGTGTACAGCTTACTATAGAAGTCCCGAAATACCTTATTCAGTCCTGCGGGGTCCTCCACTCTGCTCCCCTCCCCATCAACCACTCTACTTATTTCCCTGGCCGCCTCCCTCTTCCTGAGTTGCTGCGCTAGCGATCTGCTGGCCTTCTCCCCATGCTCATACACCGCTCCCCTCGCCTTCCTAAGTTGTTCCACGGCCCTACTCATGAATAGCACCCCCAGTTCCGCCTGCAATCTCTGTCTCTCCCTGAGTAGGTCCTCCCTCGGGGACCCCGCATGCTCCTCGTCTATCCGGTGAATTTCCCTAACCAATCTGTCCATTTCTGCTCTGTCCGCCCTGACCCTGTGAGCCCGAATTGAGATCAGCTCCCCACTCACTACTGCCTTAAGCGCCTCCCACAGGGTCGCTGCTGCAACCTCCCCCGTATCGTTCACCTGCAAGTAATTTTGCTTACACTTCCGCAGTCTCTCGCATATCCCCTCCTCCGACAACAGTCCTACGTCTAACCTCCATTGCGGGCGTTGGTAATCCCCCCCCCCCCCCCCCAGCCTGCAGATCCACCCAGTGCGGGGCATGGTCCGAGATAGTGATTGCCGACTATTCCGTATTCTTTACCTCCCCTACACAGTCCCTGCTCAAGATTTTAAAAATCAATCCTAAAATATACTTTATGAACATGCGAATAAAACGAGTAACCCCTTCCAGTCGGCTGTCTGGCTCTCCATGGGTCCACAGCCCCCATTTGCTTCATGAACCCTTTCAGCTCCCTTGCCATTGCTGGGAGTCTACCCGTTCTGGGACATGACTGGTCCAGTCCCGGGTCAAGGACCTATTAAAGTCCTCCCCCCATTATCAACTTGCACGAGTCCTTTTGATAAAGTCAACGTCGTCCCAGTTCGGCGCATATATGTTCACCAGCACCACTCTTCTCCCCTCCAGCTTGGCCCTTACCATAAGGAATCTGCCCCCGCCGTCTGTGACTACGCCCTCCGCCTCAAATTGAACCCGCTTATTGATCATAATTGCTACCCTCCTGGACTTAGAATCCAAGTCCGAGTGGAAGACCTGGCTGATCCAGCCCTTCCTTAGCCTAGTCTGGTCAGTCACTTTAAGATGTGTCTCCTGCAACATAATTACGTCCGCCTTTAGAGCCCGCAAATGTGCGAACACACGTGCCCTTTTAACAGCCCATTTAGTCCCCTGACATTCCAGGTGACCAGCCTGGTTGGGGGGCACAACCCCCCCCCCCCCCCCCCCACCGGTCAGCCATAACCTTTCTTGGGCCCGCCCCCGGCCCATGCGCCGCGCCATTCTTGACTCGCCTCTTGGCTGCCTCCACCCCCAACCTCCTTTCCATTACCTACTTCAGATCCGCCCCAGGTTAGCAAAACAACCTCCCCCACCCCCCAGCAACATCCCCCGATAACCCCACCCCTGCTATCCACTGGCTGTATTCTTCCCCCCCCCCCCCCCCCCCCCTCACCTGACTGCCTTGACTAGCCAATCTGCTAGCCCGGTGACTCATCGCTCCGGCGCCCCCTTGTCTCACTCCCATTGCTTCCCCGACCTCATCTCCCCACTCCCCAGCACACCATCCCCCACTCCGACCCACTGGAGCAACCTCACTAAAATGGGAAAGATCAAACAAGATGTAAACATCAAACAGCAACGCGAGGCTGCTCCAGGTACAATACAGTTCCAGCTGTGTACACAGAAAAGTGTTAACCCACGTCCCTTTCTGAGCACTAAAAAAAAATATCTCTATATAACACCGCAATAACCCAGTACCCGTACATCCCCCATCCGAAACAAACATAAAAACCATAGACATAAATGAAACAAAAGCCCCCAACCAACATCTTTAATTCCCATTGCTGACCGGCCTCCCTTTTGTTACAATACAGGCTCCAGCGCACTCGGAGAGCCCAACAAAAGGTACCCACCACACCAGAAAAAATGAGGGGGGAAAAGCAACAGAAAAAAGGAAAAAGACCATATGAGGGGGGGGGGGGGGGGGGGGAGGGAGGAGAGGAGAGCAGGGGATACCATCCACCACAGGCAAAAACTGCCCACAAAAAATACACCACAAGGCACCTTTAAAGCAGTAAACAGTCGACCTGCAGTCCAGGCCCAGTAGGCGTCCCTTCAAACAGTAATTCTCAGACCCTAGCTTGCGTCCATGGGTCCTTTTTTCGGGACCAGCCCCTGATCCCTCACAAAGTCTGTCGCTTCTTCGAGCTCGGAGAAGTAGTGGTGTTAGCCCTGATGCGTAACCCAAAGCTGGGCCTGGAAGAGCAGACCAAACTTCACGTGCTTTTTGAACAACACCCCTTAACTTGTTTAAAGGCTGCTTGCCGCCTGGCCATCTCCTGGCTTAGGTCCTGGTAAATGCGAAAGAAACTGTTATTCCACGTGCTGCTCTTAGCGCTCTTTGCCCACTGCAGCACCCACTCCTTCTCCACAAACCTGTGGAACCTAATCATTGTCGGACGGGGGGGGGGGGGGACGCACATGTCTCGCCTGTACTCTGTGTGCCCCCTCCAGCTCCGGCAGTCGCGGAAAGGCTTCAGCCCCCATCAGCTGCATCAACAGGTCTGCCACGAACATTGTAGCATCAGTTCCCTCCGCCCCCTCCGGGAGGCCGATGATCCTCAGATTTTGTCTATGGGCTCTATTTTCCAGCTCCTCTGCTCTGTCCAGCAGTCTTCTCTGTCTCTCCTTCAACCCGTCGACTTCTCGCGCAGCAATCGTCTGCGCGTCCGCCTGCTCCTCCACCGCTTCCCCCAGCTCCTTAACTTTTTCGTCCTGGGCATCCAGTCTCTGGTTCAGCTGATCCACTGCCTTCTGAAGTGGTCCAAGTTATCCCGCTTCAACGACTCAAAACTGCCCTTTATCACCTGCAGCGTGTTTTCCAGCGCCTGCTGGATCGCCGGGTCCGAGGTCCGTAGGTCCGCCATCTTTGCTCCCAGGTCAGCTTCCCCTGGACCTTGCCTTTGTCCCTTCCTCTCCCGTTTGCGCTGCTTTCTGCTCTCCCGCAGTTCCATGCAGTTCCATGCAGCCCCCCATGGCCGTCCTTTCAGCGCTCCACCGGGGAACCAGGATCACAAATTCCGCCAGAGTGAGACCCCCCGAATGTGCGGCTCACTCACTCATTGCCACCACCGGAAGTCCTGCAATCTTGGACTTGGCCCTCCCTGTGCAGCTGCATCCTGGATTTCCTCACCAACAGACCGCAATCTGTCAGGATAGGTAACAACACCTCCTCCACAATAGTCCTCAACACCTTTGCCCTGCAAGGATGTGTGCTCAGTCCTATACACACACGACGGTGTGGCAAGATTTGACTCCAACTCAATCAAACGGTTGCGGATAATACTGCTGTGGTGGGTCGTATATCAGACTACAGAAGGGAGATGTATCACTTGGTTGCATGGTGTACCGAAAACAACCTCTCTCTAAATGTCAGAAAGACCAAGGAACTGATCATCGACTTCAGGAAGCGTAGCACGACATACAGTCCCATCTGCATCAATGGCTCCAAAGGGGAGATGGTCAATAGCTTTACGTTCTTGGGGGTCACCATTACCAACAGTTTGTTCTGTCCCACTCACGTTAATGCAACAGTCAAGAAAGCCCAACAACGTCTCTACTTCCTACGGAAGCTGAAGAAATTCGGCATGTCTGTATCGACTCTCTCAAACTTCTACAGATGTGCCATAGAGAGCATCCTATCCGGCTGCATCACAGCTTGGTATGGCAACTGCTCGGCCCAAGAGCGCAAGAAACTGCAGAGTATGGTGAAATCAGCCCAGCGCATCACACAAGCTTGCCACCCGCACATTGATTCTGTCTACACTTTCCGCTGCCTCAGGAAGGCAGACAGCATTACCAGAGACTCCTCCCACCCAGGCATTGCCTTCTTCCAGACCCTTCCATCAGGCAGAAGATACAGAAGTCTGAAGACCCGCACATCCAGACATAGGAACAACTTCTTCCCCACAGCTACTAGACTCCTCAACCACTCCCTTGGACTGATCTGTTTCCTGTAAGAACACTATTCACGATGTCCAATGCTGCTCTTGTTCATGTATTTGCTTTGTTTGGCCCCTTGTTTCGCACTGTAACCAATCACTGTTGTCGATGTATCATTTGTCAATGTACTCTGTCGATTATTTTTTTGTCTACTATGTACGCACTGTGTACGTTTCGTTGACCGCAGAAAAATACTTTTCACTACTTCGGTACATGTGACAATAAATTAAATCAAATCACCATGACTATTCTAGTTAATGTTGGGGTAGTTGAAATCCCCCACTATCACAAACTACCCTATTCCTTTAATTTAATAATCTTTATTGTCACAAGTCGGCTTACATTAACACTGCAATGAAGTTACTGTGAAAAGCCCCTAGTCGCCACATTGCTGCGCCTGCTTGGGTGCACGGAGGGATGTCTAATTCACCTAACAAAGTCTTTCGGGACTGGTGGGAGGAAACCGGAGCACCTGGAGGAAGCCCACGCAGACACAGGGAGAACGTGCAGACTCCATACAGACAGTGACTCAAGCCGGGAATCGAACCTGGGACCTTGGAGCTGTGAAGCAAGTGCTACCCACTTTGCTACCATGCTGCTCATACTTTTGCACTTCTCTGAAATTTGCCTACATATCTGCTCTTCTATTTCTCTCGGACTGTTCGGAGGCCTATAGAACACTCCCAGAAATGTAATTGCTCCTTTTTGGTTTTTACGTTCTGCTCATATGCTTCATTTGAAGAGCCTTCTAAGATGCTGTCCCTCCTTACTGCTGCAATTAATTCCCTGATCAGAATTGCTTCCCTATCTCGCCTGAAGATCCTATACCCTGGAATATTGAGCTGCCAATCCTGCCCCTCTCTGAACCTTGTCTCAGTGACAGCAATTGCATCATAATCGCCATGTTTTAATGTTTGCCCTCAACTCATCTGCCTTGTTTGTCAGACTCTTTGCATTAAAATAAATACCATCCAATCTTGCCAAACACCCTTGTAACTTAACTGGTCTAGATCTATACCTTCCATAAATTCTATACCTTCCTGATTCATTTGATGTGTCTTCAAATTTTGACTCTGCATCTATCCCTGCTGAACCTTCTCTCAGAATCCCAGCCCCTGACAAATTAGTTTAAACCCCCCCCCAACAGCACTAGAAAACCTCCCTGCAAGGACGCTGGTCCCATTTAAGTTCAGGTGCAAACCGACTGCCTTCCCACTGTCCCAGAAATCTAAAGCTCGCCCTCCTGCACAATCTCTTCAGCCATGCATTCATCTGGACTAACCTCCTATTTCTCTACTCAAACTAGCATCTGTCCTAATATTTCCTACCCTGGCTTTTTATGTCTGTGTCCTTCCTGCGTATTTTCTTTGTTCCCATTTCTTTTATGTTTAATTCATTATTTTGGCCTGTGGACCCATAATCGGAATGTGCCTTCAAGCAGAAGACTCGAGGTTGAAACATCCTGCTTCTCCGGGCGCTGTGTTCCCAAGTTTTGTTTTTGAAAAGGAGGAGCCACACTCCTTGGATCTTAGGAATCATGTTTGGAGGGCGTTGGATCGATTGGTTGGCCAGAGACGGTGTTCTTCCTGACAGTGGTCAGTGATTGGTTCCTGCGTGATGCACCATGCAACCAAGTGAAAGGATATCTCTCTCTCTCGCTCTCTCTCCCCTGCTTGCTGAAGTGAAAGAACTGCTTTATTTCAAAAGCAGTGAGTATCCGGCGCATCCTTTACTGTGAACCTGAAATCATGCGAGTCATCCAGAGAAAACCATCTCAAGCCTAGAAGGAAGAAGTTATCAAAACGAAAGCTGAACTTCAGAACGACACTAACTAGAAATCATCCCAGTGCATCAAAGATCCTTATCCTTTTATTTTTCACATTTTCTTACCCTTTCCACCTAGTCTCGAAGAATGAGAGCTTATTTTATTGAAGCATCTAAGATTCTGAGGGGCTTGACAGGGTCGCTGCTGAGAGGATGTCTCCCCTCATGGGAAATTTAAAACTAGGGGGCACAGCTTCTGAATAAGGGATCTCCCATTTAAATCGCTGTGTGGGAATTTCTTCACTCAGAGGGTCATTATTCTTCAACATTCTCTTCCACAGAGAGCAGTAGAGGCTGGGCCGTTGAATATATTGTGTTCTGAATTAGACAGATTTGTGATTTACAAAGGGAGTCATAGGTTATGGAGAGTAAGCAGGAAAGTGGAGATGAGACTATAATCAGATCAGCCACGATCTTAATTGAATGGTAGGGCAGGCTCAAGGCACTGAATGGCCTACTCCTGCTCCATTTCTTATTGCTGCATTTACGTGCAGTAATTGATGTTAGGTGTCATTGTTTGATTTCAAGACCAGTCAATCTGGAAATGTGAAATAATTCACATATAATGTACTTTGAAGTACGGTAACTCTTGTCACATGGCCAAACAGCAATGTGATAACTGACTAGTTGATGCAATTTTACAGGTGATGTATGGAAGGAAGGAATGTCAAGTCAGGACAACAGAACAGATTTCCTCAGAGCGATATGTCCGCTGTGGCTCAGCTGGGAGCATTCTTGCCTCTTCGACAAAAGATTCTAGGTTCACGTCTCATGCTAAGACTTGAACACAAAATCGAGGCTGACATTTCAGTGCAGTACTGAGGGAGTTAGAGGTCTGGTCTTTAAGGTGAGGCATTAAACTGAAGCCCCATCTGCTCTCTCACATGAGTGTGAAAGATCCCACATATTTACGGAAGGGCAGGGGAGTTATCCCTGATGTCCTGGTCAATATCGACCTCTCAATCAATATCACAAAAACAGATTAACTGGTTATTATCACATTGCTGTTTGTGAAGCCAAATTGGCGGTCCAATTTCCTGCCTTCCAAGAGTGACAGCAAAGTATTTCATTGGCTGTAAAGCGTTTGAGACCACATATGGTGGGCAAGTCATTTTTCTTTGATTGGCAAAGGAACCAGAGGTGAGATGAGAAGAATCTTTACGTAGGGAGCTATGATGATCCAGAAATACACTGCTTCAGAGGGTGGTCCAAGCAGATTCAACAGTACCTTTCAAAAGGGAATTGCATTGTAACTTTAAAGGAAGAAAACACTGAGCCACAAGGAAAGGATAGGGAAACAGAACTAATTGAATCGGTCTTCCAAAGAGTCAACACAGTCATGATAGGCTGAAACGTCTCCTTCTCTTCTATATTATTCTGTACTGTCATTTACTGTGGGATTTCACCACTAGGTTAAGCATTGATGCAATGTTGCAATATTAGAGATGTCATCCTTTAGTTTAAGGCATTAAATGGAAGTCTCATCTTCAGTGTTCAAGCAGATGTTAATCTCAGGAAGAATAAGGAAAAAGGACTTGCATTTATATATTGCCTTTCATGGCCATTGGATGTCTCAAAGCGCTTTGTAACAAACAGCCCTTTTAGTGCTTTGAAATGCAGTCACTGTTGTAATATGGAAATGTTACAGCAGCCTAGTTGCGTGCAGCAAGCTCCCACAAACAGCAATGGGATAATGACCCTATAATCTATTTTACTGATGTCAATTTGGGAGATAAATCCCTTGCTCTCTTCGAAACAGTGAAATGGGATTTTTTTATGTTGGTCTGAGAGGGTTTAACATCTTTTCCAAAAGGTAACACTTTCTTAGTAGCTACTTTGAAGCGTCAGCCTTGATTACTGTGCTCAAGTCCTGGAGTGGGCCTTCAAGCCCAATCTTGTGACTCGGGCAAGAGTACTAAGGCTGGCATAATTGCCTTTAACCTGTGTCCTCTGGTTACTGACCATTCTTATTATACCGCAATCCTGGTCATTGATGTGCATCAAAAATAACAGTGGTATATTACGGATCCCTTGAAGAAGCCACCATTGACTTGTGAATCCTCATCCTTCTGATTGAGAGGCACAAATTTTGCCAAATGCTGTAGCATGCAATGAATTAACTTGACAGTTTGTATTTTCCCCGCCAGGCTATTTTCACTTTTGACAATTAGCAAGTATAATTAGTCTTTTTGATATTTAAATCCAACTCCAATTTTACAAATATTTTGAAGAGATATTTTGTTCTGAAAAACTCCTAATCTTCTCTGCACTTTTCTACCATCCACAATATTTAATGGATCATGATCATTTGAAAGGGTCTGGCCCTATAATAATGCTTTAAAACTGTCAAGAGGTGAAAGGAACACCACTAGATTTCTCTAATACATTTAGCCAATATAGTGAATGATCTTCCTTGATATTCTAATTTTTGAAAAATGAATTTTAAGAAGATTACGGTTCACCTTTGTCCTCCCCAGGACCTGTTGTCCAGAAATTACTGTTTCATGTCTTATTGATGATACCTCCAGTGGTGCAAAATCAGTACTACCCATTATTGAGTTGCCTGTTTTTTAAGTACAGAAATGAGATAACCAACTGAGCCAATGACGCAATATGAAACTGGAAATATTTGTTAAATCACTTCAATTAACTTACTGGTGTCGATACCAGCAAATCTGACACCAAAAGAACATTCGTTAAATATACCGCATTGACTGTCAAATAATACCATTTTTGGTGATTACCTTCAGTACATGGAGATTATAGAGTGTTCGAGTCTTACCGCACAAAAGAGGCCCATCGTATCTGCGCTGGCCATCAAGCACCTATTCTAATCCCATTTTCCAGCACTTTGGTCCATAGCTTTTTATGTAATAGAAACATAGAAAATAGATGCAGGAGGTAGACCATTTTTGACCCTTCGAGCCTGCACCACCATTCAATATGATCATGATTGATCATTCAAATTCAGTATCCCACACCCGTTTCTCTCCAAACTCCTTGATCCAGCAAGGACCACGTCCAGCTCCCTCTTTAATATATCCAACGAACTGGCCCCAACAGCATTTTGTGGTGGAGAATTCCACAAGTTTGCAACTCTGAGAGAAGAAGTTCTTCCTCATCTCAGTCCTGAATGTCTTCCCCCTTATTCTTAGGCTGTGACCCCTAGTTCTGGACGTATAGCCTGTCCAGTCCCATCAGGATTTTACATGTTTCTATGAGACCCCCTCTCGTTTTTCTGAACTCCAGTGAGTACAAGTCCAGTTGATCCAGTCTTTCTTCATATGTCAGTCCTGCCATCCCAATGGTGTTTCAAGTGCTCATTTAAATGTTTCTTAAATGTTGTGAGGTTTGCCACCTTTACCACCCTTTCAAGCAGTGAGTTCCAGATTCCCACCACCTTCTGGGTGAAAAAGTATTTCCTCAAAATTTCTAGATCTCCTGCCCCTTAGGTTAAATCTATAACCCTTTTATTGAACTCTCTACTAAGAGGAAAAGATTTTTTCAATCTACCCTAACTATACTCCTCATAATTTTGTAAACGCCAATGAGGTCCCCCCTCGGCCTTCTCTGCTCTAAGAAAAACAACCCCAGACTAGCCAGCCTCTTTTCATAACTGAAACACACCAGCTCAGGCAACATCCTGGTGAATCTCCTCTGCACCCTCTTTAAAGCAGTTTATCCTTCCTATTGTATGGCAACCAGAACTAGTTTGGTTTCATTGTGTTCCCAATAAGATCTGACCAGACTGTACTGCTCCCCGGTCAATGTAAGTTGAAAAAGATCACTTTTAATTGGTCTCTCGTGATTTCTAACCATGCTAACTATCTTCTGTGGCTGCTAAATGTTGTTCAGGGCCAGTGATTTTAATATATAAATTTATTGTTCATAATTATTTTTTTTAACCAGTCATTGGAAGTGCTTCAACAGAAATGTGCAGCAGATGAGATACACAGTGAGCATGCAGATCCCAGCATTGATGTACTTTTTTTGTGTGTTTTGTTGTTGTGTACAGGTGATGTACCTTCATTCAACAATAGTTTGAACAATCCGCAATTAAGTCGCCTCCAGACTTTGATCAACAGCAATCAAATGTTTCCTCAGAATCATCAACTTTTACAAGGTTTGCAAGGGACTCGGGGCCTACAGGGCTTTCAAGGTCACCCTTCATTTTCTGTCCCCGGTAACCCACCAAACCCCATGGCATGTGTTTTTCAAAACTTTCAGGTAAGCATTTACACGTCTTATTTTAATTTTGCATCTGCCAATGACTGAAGTGTTAAACTATCAACTGAGGTAAAGTCTTCAGTCGCAATTAACAGAAAGTATTTTATAATTCCTTCACCGTTTCAGGTTCACATTCCTGCAACTCCCTCCCGCACAGCACTGTGGATGTACCTATACCACATGGACTGCAGTGGTTCAAGAAGACTGCTCACCATCACCTTCTCCAGAGCATTTAGGATGGGCAATAAATGCTGGTCTAGCCAGCGACGCCTACATGCAATAGGTTTTAAAAATTATATAACATCACACACATTCCATAATTGATAGTGGGACATCAGACATCTGACAGACACACAAACACACACAAATAATTTGTTCCTCCTTAATCTTGCATGATTTTATCGCATTTGTCCCTTTATCGCTGTTCTGAATACTGTAAAGGGAACTAACCACATCAGAAGCAGGTCTCTGCCTAGTGAAATAAAATCCAAATGGAGCCAAAAAAAAAGATGACGCAAAACCCTTCGATCCTGTGAATGTCGCTAAAAGAAATTGTTCCAATAAAATCTTAACTGATAATTTTTCCGGAATGTTTATTTCCTTTCTAGTTCTGTTGCAGAGGGCCCTTGAGTTAAAAGTTTCATACGATTCAAAGACAATCACAAGCTGCTTGTGGTTGACTACCTGTTGAAGTTAATGGTACAATTTATTGCAATGTACCACTATGTGAACACATTAGTTTGTACTGCAGTGTTTTTTTACACATTCATTGTTTTAAGATCCTTACAGTGCCACAATTATGGTGCCTTTTTCTGTAACTAATTCTACATCCACTGGCTCGTTTTGGTGTTGAGAGTATTCGCTTGGTTATCATAAAAGGATGGAAAATGAACACGTACGGAGTTTTATGGATGATGCCTAAATCTCCCTATCACCCCAAGGAACTGGTTTCAAAAGTATCTGAAAATGATGGAAATATATTTTTTGTCAGAGGAATTAATATTAACAGTCTAAATGGATCTGCTTTTCAATTTTAGATTTAATACCCATGGGTTCATAACACAAAACTTCAAATTTATCTGTTTGAACTTTAAGAGAAAACATTTTTGTTGCAGTTTTTCATTTTTGGACTGTTTTGATCAAAAATCGGAGCCTCATTTCACTTTTTCTTCGTGGCTGTGCTGACTTAATCAACAAGTAATTGAGTTGCACTGGCAGGGTGTTCCTAGGTGCTGTCATGGGCTTCTGCTGAGTTAACTGATGCCTGTTGGGGATTCAGGAGGAATGCGGGAACTGGTCTTGTCACCCTTGGTTAGCGAGGCAAAATCAGTCCGGTTTCGAGCTGCCAGTGGCTATCCAGAGATGCATGTTATAGAAGTATTCCTGATTCTCTCCATCGTGACTCACTCTACCAAGCTGCTTGTTAAGCTGGACCCCACCAAGGAGGGAAATGTTGAAAGAAAACGATCAGGTCTGCAAATTCACCAAAGTTCTGTCGATGCTGTGCTTTGAATTTGCAATGGGACATCGAAGTGAGCAATTGCCTTGGTTCGGACATGGAAGGATAAGGCAGAACACAACAAGATAAGCAATACTTGGATTTATATCAGAAATAGGAACAGGAATAGGCCATTCGATCTCTCAAGCTCGGCCCACCATTCACTATGATCATGGCTGATGCAACAATGCATTCTGTATTTTGACTTTAGGTACTCCGTCGAATGATTCTTTTATTTTCACAAAAGAATTTTGTCTCGCCTGTAATACTAACGTTTAAGCATCATATTAGCCAAGAAATATAATTGAAGGTTACTTGTGCATTATATAAATAATATTCTTAAATTATAATTGTAATACATATGTAGAAATCTCTTGCTTATTGCAAAAGCTGTAAACATCATCATGGTTTGAACATCCAAAGAATCATGGAATGGTTACAGTACAGAGAGAAGGCATTCAACCTGTTGTGTCTATGCTGGCCCGCAGCGAGAGAATCTCGGCTAGTCCCACTCCCCAGCCATTTCCCTATAGCCTAGCAATCTTTTCTCACCAGGTGCCGATTCAATTCCCCTTTAAAAGCCACAATGGAATCTTTCTCCACCATCCTCGTAGTCAGTGTATTAAAGTACTAATGCAGATATGTTCTAATTCTGCAATGCGGTAGTAGGGTGAATTGCATCTGGTGAAAAACGGGGCAAAGTGAACCTGCAGACTTTATTAATCTCCTGGGCCAGTAGGATAAATTATTGAAGAAAAACTGCAATGTTTATGAAGAAGTTAGTCCAACCATATCTTCAGTTGTCTGAACCATTTTGCAAGAATGGCTGTTCAGAAATATTTTTTATGCTTTCTTCCTCTTGAAATACTTTATTCTGTTTGATGTGTAGCTTTAGTTAGCTTAGTGCAATTTAAAAATAGTTTTACACAATGCATGTCCTGATAAATTACAGAAAAGCAAAATAATGCTGCAATTTTCTAATTTCTTCCTGCAGGTGAGTCCAGCACAAAATGTCTCGCTTTCAAATGCTCCAGTAAACTCCCACCCAGGAACGATATTGCTATCTGAGGGATCCCAAACTGCTCTTCCCCCCTTCCATGATCTGTCTGGTAGCCAACATCGAATAGAACTGGCTCAAGGTCAGCAAGGCAGAGAAGAGGTCCCGACTGTGGGTCCCCACGACCCTTCTGTTGATGCTATATATAAAGCCGTGGTGGATGCTGCAAGCAAAGGAATGCAGGTAGTGATCACTACAGCGATGAGTAGTACTTCACAAATGAGTCCAATCCCAGCCCTGAGTGCCATGAGTGCCTTTACTGCTTCCATTGCAAACCCTGTGAATCTTTCAAATGCTGTCAATGCAGTGATTCATGGGAAAAGACTTTCCAGCATGGAGATTGACAGCCGGATCAACAGTCAAAACATCCTCGCAAATAGGCATGCCAGAGGAGTGAAGTTGAGGAAAAATTCTGAACAAGCAAAAATTGCTCCAGATGCGGAAGGATTCGAGTACTTCAAATCACCAGGTCGCATCACTCCTAAAAAACAGTGGGAAACTGAGCAACTTGCAGTTGGTGATGCAACAGTGTGGAAATGTGAGAAATTTCTAGAACACTCTGGGCAGATAAATCATAGTCCTTCAGCAGAAAGGATACCTTCTTTCCACGGGGAACAGACTGATGCAGTATTACAGCAGAAAAACTGTCACTTGGATAAACGATTTCTTGAGGACAGCTTTCGGTTTAATAGTCAAAAAAGACACATTGTTAAAATTAAAGAAAGACTAGAGAACACTTTGGAAAGATGCACACACCTCAATGGAAATCGGTCTCAACAGAACAGGAACTTTGGTGAGTTGTTAACAGCCCCCAAACAGGAACTTGCCATAGAGGAGCAATCTCCAAGTTCCTCGGCCAGTTTGGAGGGGATGCCAGGTTCCTTGGCGCATGACTATATTCCGTACAATGGAGATTATAATTCAGAAACCATAAATGGATGTGCCCCAAGTCCTTCAGATACTAAAAGCATCAGCAGTGATGATGATTTGAAAATTCCAGATTCTCCATCTAACGAGTTAATACACTATAGACCAAGGACGTTTAATGTTGGTGACTTAGTCTGGGGTCAATTAAAAGGATTTCCTTCATGGCCTGGGAAATTGGTGAGGGAAGGCGAAGTACACAATTCCTGTCAGCAAAACTCTGAAGAGGGAAAGGTAAATAATACAGTAAGCATCTGTTTTTGATCTCAGTTTTCATTGTGGTATGTGATGAGAATAAGTTAACCTGTGATATAGCCTATTTATTTTCATGTTCTGTTTTCAGTAACAATGCAAGCCAATTGACTTCTAACTTGAAATACGAATACTGCTGATATAAAACCTTTTCTTTTAGAATCAGGCTTATTGATTCTTTTACTGAATTCTTTTACATCGAGAATAATAAGTAGTTGAAAGGTTTTTAATACCCTAAACTAATCATGTGGTTGACCAATATCAGCAAACACCACCACTCTGCCTGCTTCAGGGGAGGCAGTGGCGTCGTCGCTGGGCTGCTAATGCAGAGACCCTGAGTAATGTTCTGGGGACCCTTGTTCGAATCCCATCACGGCAGATGGTGAAATTTGAATTCAATAAAAGAAAATCTGGAATTAAAAGTCTAATGATGAATATGAAACCATTGTTGATTGTCGTAAAAACACATCTGATTCACTCATGTCCTTTCGGGAAGGAAAGCTGTCATCCTTACCTGGTCTGACCTATATCTGACTCCAGATCCACAGCAGTACGGTTAACTCCTAAATGTCTCAGGGATGGGTAATAAATGCTGGCCTGACCAGCAATGCCCACACCCATGAACAAATAAAGAAAACAGCTTGGACCAGCTAAATTTAATGTCAGTAATTGTTCTTTAGCATAAAGCAAATACAAGTTTTAGTAATTTCATTTTATATTTTTCTTACTGTTACATGCCAAACATTAAAGAACAATGAAACTTGCAATTATTTCAAAACTTTAATTTAGTAACTTGTCTCCAGCACTTCACAGAAGCGAAACCGAAAGAAAGTAGTAAAAATTTCAAAGAATGATTAAAAGCTAGTTGAAAATAATACGTTGAAAAGGGGAAAAGTATTTTTTTTGAAGGGAACTCTGAAGAACAGGACCAAAACTGCCAAGTGCTCTGCCAGCGGTGATGGAGTGGAGGTGGCACAGGGAGCAGGAGACAGTGGACTGAAGAGCACAGATGTTGAACATAGAAAAATACAGCACAGAACAGGCCCTTCGGCCCACGATGTTGTGCCGAACCTTTGTCCTAGATTAATCATAGATTATCATTGAATTTACAGTGCAGAAGGAGGCCATTCGGCCCTTTGAGTCTGCACCGGCTCTTGGAAAGAGCACCCTACCCAAACTCAACACTTCCACCCAACACCAAGGGCAATTTGGACATTAAGGGCAATTTATCATTGGCCAATTCACCTAACCCGCACATCTTTGGACTGTGGGAGGAAACCGGAGCACCCAGAGGAAACCCACGCAGACACTGGGAGGACGTGCAGACTCCGCACAGACAGTGACCCAAGCCGGAATCGAACCTGGGACCCTGGAACTGTGAAGCAATTGTGCTATCCACAATGCTACCGTGCTGCCCTTGAGAACAAATAAATCTACACTATCATTTTACTGTAATCCATGTACCTATCCAATCCAATAGCTGCTTGAAGGAAGAACATTTGAGAAGAACATTTAAATGAGAAAAAGGAGAGGACTTGGAATGAAAGCTTACAGTGCGCCCAGGTTACACTGCCGGGCTGGGTGGAGAAGCCATTGCTGTTCATGTGCGAGCTTCATTAGAGTTTTTAAAAATATATTATTATTCAACTATTTTCAATTTATACATAACACAAAACTGAAACACCAATCCAAATGAAAGCTCCCCACTTCTACCTACCTCTCTCCCAGATCCTAGCCCCACCCCTCCAAAAACACCTAACCCCTTCCTATTCCCCATCCCTTTAGCATATAACGGTGGTTCACTCTTTGAAATACACAATAAACGGCTAACATCTTCGGTAGAACATCAAGTCTGCACCAACCTTCCAAAAGAACACCTTACCTATGTTCGCTCCGTTTCCCGTCCCTGCGACCCACCTAACCTTTAAACACTAAGGGGCATTAGCAAAACCAATCCACCTAACCTGCACACCTTTGGACAGTGGAAGAAAACCGAACCGCCAGAGGACACCCAAGAAGACACGGGGCGAATGTGCAAACTCCATACAGACAATCACCCAAGGTCGGGTTTCTGGTGCTGAGACAGCAGTGCTAGCCACTGTGGTGCCCTAATTGTCCTTGAAAGTGGTGATGAGCCACCTTCTTGAACTGCTGCAGACCATACGTTATAGGTACACCCAGAGTGCTATCAGGGACCCAGAGTGCTGTCAGAGAGGGAGTTCAGGATTTTGTCTGCACGACAATGAGAAACTTTCTATATAGGAGGATCATGAAGTAATGAGCATGAGGAGGATGGGTGGGCAACCATATCAAATGCCACAGAAAGCACAAGTCAGTAAAAATGCACTACGATCACAGTTAGGGACTGTGATGACTTGACCCAGCACAGTCTAATTGCTATCAGCAGGCCTGGGTCGACAGAAATCAAACGGGTAATTGTGTGAGAGGTGAACGTGGAGCTGGATTGTATTCAGGAGTTAGGAAGGGAAATAAAGAACACATATGGACCTATAGTTGGAAAGGTCAGAGAGAAACTTTTTGAGAATTGTCAATCTTTGGTGGGAAAAAATAGTGTCTGTACAAAGGGAACCATAAACAATTTCAGAAAGACAAGTGGCAATAGGTGAGTGGATTGGAATTGGATTAGAGTCTGGAGTCTATCTCCAGCATTTTTGAAGTGAAGTTTGATAGATTAATTGAGAATGGGATGTGGTACATATGCATTCTAAAAGGTGTTCAATAATGTACCTTACACAAAGCTTGTCAGAAAAATTCAGTTGCGTGGTGTAAGAGGAAACGTACCATGGATAGACAATTGGGTGACTGATTAAAACTAAAGATTTGGGCTAAACGACTACTGTTCATATTAAGAGAGAGTTGGGAGTGGTGCATCATTCTGCTCCCCCCCCCCCCCCCCCCCCCGGTGTGTGTGTGTATGTGTGTGTACATATAGATATGATTTAGATATCAGTATAGATAGTAGAATGTGCAATTCCTGGTGCCCTGTATGCTCAAGCCTGATGCCCCCACATCTGAGGGTGCAATGGTGGGAATTATACCGGGGAAATGGTTGCGGTGAGAAAATGTGAATAGAGTATTGAGGAGGAAAGCAGGAGAGGCAGAGTAAAGAGAGTCATTGCATATGTTGATAAAATAGTCGGGCCATGACATGTGGTAGGCCAGAGGAGAGAAAATTACAGCTGATAAAACTGTAGAATTCCCTTTCAGGTGAGACTGTGAATGGAAAATGTGGATGGTGAATTGAGGGCATTGAAATCCGAAGCAACCTTGTTAACTAATGTTCAGCTGGAACGGGTTAGGTCTTGTGATGGTGAAACCAAGGGAATAACTATGGATGTTTTGGGGGGGAAATCGATATGTAGGATGAAGACAGGAGGGCAGGAAGATTGGAAGAGAGCAGTTATTTAACTTGGGAGCATACGGTAGAAGAAGAGTAAAGTGCATTTGGGTTTTTTGTCGGCACAAAGGCAAATAATTATCAATAAATAACTATTCATTGTATTTCAAGGTACAAGACTTTCTGTAGTTATAAACTACCATCTTTTTTCTCTATTTTCATTCTCAGATATGTTTCAAATAAATTGAACTTTTGAGTAGAACCTTGTCATAGAGCTGCAGAGTTATTTATGGCACAGAAGGAAGTCATTTCGCCCATCTAATCCATGCTGGCTTCCAACAAAGCAATCCAATCTGTCGCACACCCCTGCTCGATCTCTGTAGCCCTGCAAGTTTATTTCTGTCAAGTGCCCATTTAATTTCCTTTTGAAATCATTGATTATTCCCCCTTCCACTGCCCTCATGGACAGCAGGTTCCAGGTCATTGCCACTTGCTGTGTAAAAACATTCCTCTTCACATTCTTCCATATCTCCTGCACAAAACCTTAAATCTGTGCCCCTTCGTCTTTGTGCCTTCAGCTAATTAGGAAGATTTTTTTCCTTTTCTACCTCATCGAATCCTGTCATAATATTACACACCTCCATCAAATTCCCTCAATCTCCCTAGATTCCATATGCTTTGAAATGAAATGAAATGAAAATCGCTTATTGTCACAAGTAGGCTTCAAATGAAGTTACTGTGAAAAGCCCCAAGTCGCCACATTCCGGCGCCTGTTCGGGGAGGCTGTTACGGGAATCGAACCGTGCTGCTGGCCTGCCTTGGTTGCTTTCAAAGCCAGCGATTTAGCCCTGTGCTCAGGTAGCTTTGGTAGCTACTCCCTCAATATTACCTGCCACCTGTGCATATACTCACCTATGCATTTACCCCCAAGTTCCTCTGTTGCTGTGCACTTTTTAAAATTGTGCTATTGTCTATATTGCCTCTCCATATTCCTTCTGCCAAAATGAATTCACCTTGCATTTCTCTGTATTAAATGCCATCTTCCATTTTTCTGCCCATTCTGTTAGCCCAACCCCTATTGCAGACTAGTCATCTCATCATCTCACCCTCACTGCCACTGCCAAGTTTGATATCATTTGCAAATTTTGAAATTTTACTCCGTATTCCAAGGAAATATGTAATGATTTTTGTGAACTTTAATAGGTGTGATCATAACATTTGACTTATGTAAATTTTGCATACATTTTGTGTAATTTTTTATTAACTTTTTTAACATTGCAAAAATGTGATGAAATTGCATATAGAATGTATTGCTTTCCAAATACATTTAAACTTAAGTGAAATGTTATTTATTTCAATTTGCACGCAGTTAAAATTATGCATTACACATATATGGTACCACAGTGGGTAGCACTGTTGCTTCACAGCTCCAGGGTCCCTGGTTCGATGCAGAGTCTACGCGTTCTCCCCGTGTCTGCGTGGGTTTCCTCCAGGTGCTCATTAGTAGTAATTACTGCAATCACCTTTTGTTCTTCAAATGGTTAAAAATTGTAACTTAAATTGCAGCTATTTGTTTTGTTGAACTTAATTGAAGAACACGATGACCGGGAATTATGGTCAAAATTCTTCTAGTTTTCAGATTGTTTTTGCATAGGTTCAAGCTGCTTTGCATATTGCTAAATGTAAAATCTCCCATTGGGCAGCATTTTTTCAAAAAACAGATTTTGCATTGGAAAAAAAATCCTTGATGTATTTCAGACTGCGGATCCCACCTCTGTAACAAAACCCAACTCCATCCCTGTCTCAGCTCATATACTGCTGAAATCATTACTCATGCTTTTGTTATCTCGGGACTTGATTATTCGAACCCACTCCTGGCTGGCACCCCATGAAATACCTAAACTTGAGCTGATCCAGAATTTGTGCTTGTGTCCTAATTCTCACAATTTTAAACACCTCATTATTGTTTTCTAATCCCTCCATCGTCTCTTCCCAATCTCTGTAATCTCCTCCAGCCAAATGACGCTCCAAGTTTTCTGTGCTCCTCTACCTCTAGCCTCTTGACGATCCCTGATTTCAATCACACAACTGTTTATGGCCATGCCTTTAGTTGTCAAGGCCCAAAGTTCTGGAATTCCCTCCCTATGCCTCTCTGCCTCTTTTCCTTCAACCTGCTTCTTTGAGCATGTTTCAGGATGTCTGTCCTAATATTTCCTCATGTGACATGGTGTCAAACATTGTCAGATAATGCTGCTGTGAAGTGCTTTGAGACAATTTACAATGTTAAAGTGCAATTTTCATTAATACAACTGTAAATGTGTTTACCATACAAGATACATGTTTTTAATCTTGCCCACCTGTGAATAACATCGTTTTAAATAACTAAAATTGCTTGGGGAAAGAAACGTTTTTAAAATTACATTGCTGTCAGTTTTTTAGTATTTTACTTATGTTTGAAAGTTTTTAAAATGTGCCCTTTAGTGTCTTTGCGCCTTAAAAAATGTTTAACATTAAGAACTTCATCAAAGGCTGTAAACAGATGCAATTGGTAGAAGCAGTGGTGATAAATTTGATCTGGGATTGGACCACCTTGGAGCACAATGATTTTTAAACGAGCTAAAATAACATACTATATGTGCACTGAACAGATAAAGGAAAAACTGCAAATATTGGAAATGTGAAATGAAATAGAGAAAATGCTGGAAAAAGACACAGCAGATTGGCAAGCAAATGCAAAGAGAAACAAACGATTCATATTCCTGTTGACGGGCGACACATCCAATAGGATGATTTCTAAAAAGATGATTCTCCTGGAAGAAGAACATTTTACTGTAGTTCATTTCAAACAGTAATGCATTATGCTTGGATTTAATTTGTTCAAACTTCAATTTTTTTAGTCAAGAACATTCTAAGTCTTAAAATTGTGGCCCCATAAGGAAACATAACACATTATTTTGGATTTAGAAGTGTTATGAACAGTGAACAACCGAGCAGAAGAATTTTGGTGTGTAGATGTAATCATGACTGATTTACTAACAGTGTGCTGACAATTTCTAAGCAAACAAAAAATACTTTCTGTATGACTCATTTCACCTGATCCAACATAGAGTTCCAAAGCTGTGCTTTCAATTTTTGAAAGGTCTTGATCCAAGCATAGAACTTCTTGTCAAACTGGTTTATGCATTTATCAGGGTTCAACTGTATTGTTCTTCAAATATTGTTCTGCTAAACTTCTGTTACTTCAACTGGTAGTCTGCAATGATTAAATATTGGTCGTTAACATGTGGGTTGCAATTCTGCGGGCATTAACCTGTTTTTCCCAGAATGAATATCAACTGTATGGTTGTGTCCTTTATTGAGAAAACTCAGATGGTGAGCACACTTCCCTGTTTAAGTTATGGCTGCTCAGCAAACAAATTACTAGGCATATGCTAATTACAGTGAATATTGATTATACTGAAAGCATATTACTGCTCAAGTCCTAACATTCTTCTGACACTCTTCCCAATAGGAAGTTTAGATGGTTGCGATTGTTTTTGGGTTTTTGTACACTTGACTTTGAAGCAAATTGTGTGATGTAGTGAAAGCGTTTGCAGACTAACTAACAGACCGTGATTTGAACATTTTTTCCATGGCAGTAAACCATCTTTATGCTGGGTTGTTCGCCCTTGGTGACGGAAGAGTTCTTTGGGTTTTCACTGCCCATATGATGGGGTGTGAGTGGGGGTCTCACACAGCAATTAGATGGCAGTATCCCCATTGAATATCAGTCCACAATTTAGAACTGGAACTCTGCTTGCTGGGACTGTTTGGTGTTGGTTTGAATCCCTAACTTACAGGTGGGAATTGTATCTGTAAACCCATCTCCCGTTGTGCTATCAAAGTTAGTTATATATAAGGGCAACAAGAGGTTATTGATCATGTAATGCATCTGTTTCAGAAACGGCCAGCACTTACCTGCAGGAGTTATTACTTCAGTCTGCACCTTACTTCCAATACATTATGGGTCCTATGGAAGCCAAACATTTCGATTATTATGACAATACATGCTTAATGGTGGCATGAAAGGTTTAGCATTATAATATCTAATATCTCCATCATTATAATAATTTCTGTCACAAAGATTTATTGTATTGTAATTGGTTATCTCCAAACAAGTTCCACACTGCCACAAAATGGATGTGGTCAGTAAAGTCCTAAAGCACATTCGAAACCATTCTGGAAATCCACGAGTTTTCTGTTAAAATTCATAAGAAATTAATCTATGCCTAACCCAAGTTTGAATACTCTTTAAATTAGCAGTTCCATTGATATATTATGCAACTGCTATATTAAGTTAGCAGTATTTGTGCAAGGGCTTTTGAATCCAAAAACTGAGCTTCTTTTGAAGCTCCCCTACTATTCATGTCCCCTGATGTAGAAGCATAGAAAAGTAACAAAAAGAAACACCATTCAACCCGTCGTATCTGCACCGACATAAAAGAGAAAAAATAAACTAGCCACTCATTTTAATTCCACTTTACTGCACTTGACCTGTAGCCCGCAGATCCAAGAACATTTTTAATGAGTTGAGCGTTTCAGCTTCAACCACCAACTTCGGTAGTGAATTACAGATGTCCATCATCCTCTGGGTGAAAATTATTTTCATGTCTGTTCTAATCATTTTACCAATCAATTTAAATCGATGCCTCCTGATATGGTAATTGGTCCCTCAGCTAGGGAAACAAATCTTTTCTGCCTATTGTAGTTAGGCCCCTCATAAGTTTGTGCACCTCATTTAGGTCAGCTGTTCTAAGGAAGACAACTCTAGCATATCCAATCTCTTTTCACAGCTGCAATTTTCAAGCCATGTCAACATTCTTGTAAATCTCTGCAGTGTCTCCAGAGCAGTTGTGGCAACCAGAGCTGTATCAAATTCCAGCTGTAGACTAAACAGCATTTAATACCTTCCCACCATCACATCTCTGCTTTTCTATTCAATAGCCCAATAAAGGAAAGAATTCCATCTGCTTTCTTGACGATCTTGTCCACCTGCCCTCCCATCTTCAAGGACCTGTGGCTACACACTCCAAAGTGTCTCACTTCCTCAATCCCTCTCAATATCTTCAGTTACGGATACCTGGCCAGCCCTCAACAATGGCTAAGATACTGAACCAGGCACGTAATACGGGGCCACTGTCCATGTGGAGTTTGCGCATTCTTCCCTTCTGCTGGGCCTCATCCCCACAACCCAAAGATGTGCAGGGTACGTGGATTGGCCACGGTAAGCTGCCCCTTAATTGGGGGGGAAAAAATTGGGTACTTAAAATTTTTTTTTTAAGTTTAAGGCTGTGCAGAAAGATCGATTTGGTCCAGGAGTGATAATATAAGAAGTAAGGCTTGGTTATTTTATAAACCAATTTGATTAAAGCAAAAGGAAAGAAAACAATATTTATTTTTACTTCAGCTCTAACTAAAGATTATAGCAGTTTCTTAACCTTAACATACCAGTTCCCATTAAGCAACACTGTGCATGAACATACAGCTCTTGTTCCAATGTCACAGATAAAAGCAAAAAATTGAATTCACAAAGCACTTGTTTCTTCTGTTGGGACATTTGTTCAGAATCTCTTTTCAAAATCTGCCTCAGTGGCAACTTACATGACTTCTCTGCTTGGTTTCCACAGCCTTCTGCCTCAAAACAACATTTCCTAACTCAAAACTCCTCAAACAAAGGCTTTCCCCTGAAGTGGCCAGAATTTATAATAATAATCTTTATTGTCACAAGTCGGCTTACATTAACACTGTAATTAAGTTACTGTGTAAAGCCCCTTGTCGCCACATTCCGGCGCCTGTTCGACTACACAGAGAGAGAATTCAGAATATCCAATTCACCGAACAGCATGTCTTTTGGGACTTGAGAGGGTACCGGAGCACCTTGAGGAACCCACGGAGATACAGGGAGAATGTGCAGACTCCACACAGATAGCGACCCAAGCCGGGAATCGAACCTGGGACCGTGGAGCTGTGAAGCAACAGTGCTACCCACTGTGCTACCATGCCGAATCTGTTATTATTTTGGCTGATTGTCCACCCCTGTTTGTACAAAAGAACAGAGCTATACTATCTATGTGCAACAAGCCTTCCATTGATGGATAAATCGGTCATCAGACTCTGTGATGGACTGATGGCTTGGTGAAACAACGTTGTCGCAAATGACAATGGGTCGTGAGTGGATCATCCTGGCTGAACTGGGACATCTTGTTTATTCCCACGAATGAGATTAAGTATGAATAAGACAAGATAACTCAGGCTGTGGGAGTATCCATCTGACTGCTGCTAACAGTATTTTCCTTCAGTCTGCTTAACCCCTAAATTGCCTGCTACATCTTGGACCCCATTTCTGGACCTAAGTTCCTAATATCTCCCCACCATGACACTTCCCATTTATTAAGCATTCCCTTGCTTTGTTTGCCCTCCTCAAATTCATTACCTCAAACTTTTCTGGATTGAATTCCATTTACTACTTCGTTGTCCCTTCAATCAAGCCATTGATGTCATCCTGATGTTGACAGCTAGCCTCTTCGCTATCAATTCACTTTCACTTTTTGTATTATCTGAAAATTTCCCAATCATGTCTCATGCATTTAAGTCTGAATCATTAATGTATACAACAAACAACAAAGGCCCAAGACTGAGCCCTGTGGAACACCATTGGAAACGGTTTTCCATTCACAAAAACATTAATTGACCACCCTTTGTTTCCGGTCACTGAGCCGATTCTAGATGTAAGCTGCCACCTTCCCCTGTATCCCTGAAATCTCACTTTTCTGAGCAATTTGTCATGTGGGATCTTGACAAATGCCTGACTGAAATCCAAGTAGACAACATCCACTGCACTGCCTTCATCAATCCTTCTTGCTAACTTCCTCAAAAAAAAACTACTGAGTTTGTAAGACACAAATTTCCCCTAGCAAAACCATGCTGACTGTCCCTGATCAATCCGTGACTTTTAAAGTGACAGCTTATCCTGTCTCACAATTGTTTCCAATAATTTGTCCACCACTGAAGTGAGACCACCAGCCAAGTGTTCTCTTACCTATCCCTCCTACCCTTTTTTAACAATGGCACAACATTCGCAGACCTCGGGCTCTAGATTTGGCAGTACTCTTTTTTTCCTTGTGGGGATATGCCTACACTGTGCCCATAGAATTTCATCTTTGAATGCCTCCCACCGATTTGATACAGTTTTTCCTTCTAATAGCTCAACCCCGTCCACTTTGCCAGCTCATCTTTCAGCCAAATTTGTCTTCCCCCAATTTTGAACTTTGACTCCTTTTCTTATCTTTATCCTTTTCCATACCTATGCTCAGTCTAACTATTATAGTCACTATCTCCAAAGTCCCCCCCCCACCACCACCACCACTTGCCTGGCTTCATTTCCTGAGACTAAGTCTAGAGATGCACCCCCGTCATTGGGCTCGTTATGTACTGGCGAAAAAGGTTCTCTTGAATGCAGTTCAAGAATTTTGGGCCCTCTGAGCCCTTAACACTATTCACCACTGCATCATTCACCCTCACTTCAGATATAAAATGTATGGAACTTTTCGGGATTTGGACTCTCTAATAAACCTCTTAATAAGAAAATTGTTGTTGAGGAATATCATTATTTGCAAAAAGGACAATTACTATTTTAGAATGGAGAATAGCGGGCAGCATGTGGCGCAGTGGATAGCACTGAGACTGCGGTGCTGAGGACTTGGGTTCAAATCCCGGACCTGGGTCACTCACTGTGTGGAGTTTGCACATTCTCCCCATGTCTGCGTGGGTTTCACCCCCACAACCCAAAGATGTGCAGGTTAGGTGGATTGGCCATGCTAAATTGCCCCTCAATTCGGGGGAAAAAAATAATTGGGTACTCTAAATTTATCTTTTAAAAAATGGAGAATAGCAAGTTTATTGGACAATAATGATTGATACTTCAATGCACCACAGAGTACACAAGTTCAACACATTTCAGTCTGTCTTTCCCATGGATCCTGGGACTTCTGGGGTCACCTCCTTGTTCCTTGCACCTTCTCCCTTGATTCATGACATCCTTTGAGATTTTAGTTTAATCAACTTAACTCTAGTGTGCATACAGATTCCTTTGCAGCTTCAATACTTCAACTCTAGTTGAATTCTTTTTCAACCCACAACTTTCCAGTCTATCTAAACTACTGAAGGTACACACTTCACAGCTGCCTGCCGAATGATGTGTCTCTGTCCTTCTCTCTCGGAATCCTAATCCAGATCTCTGTACTGGACTCTGCAGAAACCGTCAACCTATTACAATTTAATCAATCACTAAGCCGAATACTGGATTCTTATCGCAACCCTTCAGACTGTGACAACTGCCAACTGTGGTGGTAGGGGTGGCACAGTGGTTAGCATTGCTGCCTCACTATGCCAGGCACCCGGGTTCAATTCCAGCCTTGGTCGACAATCTGTGTGGTGATTGCACCTTCTCCCCGTGTCTGAGTGGGTTTCCTCCGGGTGTTCCGGTTTCCTCCCACAGTCCAAAGATGTGCAGGTTAGGTGGATTGGCCATGCTAAATTGCTCCTTAGTGTCCAAAACGTTAGGTGGGGTTACTGGGTTATGGGAATGGATGGGGGCAGGCCTAGGGTGCTCTTCTGGAGGATCAGTGGAGAACTGATGGACCGAATGGCCTCCTTTTGTACTGTAATGATTCTATGATTCTAACTACCCATCGATTGACATGGTCTTTCGCTAACATCCTAACAAGTGACCACTCCTGATTCCCAACCAATGCCCCTCAGCAAGTGTCCTGTGAGAAATGCACTAACCCTTGGCAATCACAAAGTCCTGTGATGCACCACGATTTATATATCTCTTTTGCAAATAGCATTGCAATATTAAGCCCAAGTATGTGCGCCTGAATCAACACAACTGACAACTTCTAACCCAATATTTGTATCCCTTGACTACTGGAAAAAGTGCTCCTAGCTTCCCACAACAATAACCTAACTCTAATTTGTATCCCTTAGCCAGAGAACCAATCATCAAACCATTTTTCTAGCCAATCGACTTGTTAGATTAGCTTTGATTTATTGTTAAACTAGACTTTTGCGAGCGCAAATGTGGCCCAGCTATAACCTCAGTTCACTCCACCTGGTCTTTCTTAAAATTGCGTCCAATATTTGGCACTTAAAGGAATGCCAACTTTAAGACTTTCTCGGCAACCTCCTTCAAAAGCATTGTTGTGATTTTCTTGTCAAATAAATCCTGTGCCATTCCATTCTTTCTAGTAACCACCTTGTATCTAACCTTCCCTACTCCAAATACTTGAATGCAAGCCAGCTGTACCGTTACATCTTACATCATTACATGCATTAAGAGGTGCAACTTTGGTGCCTTTTCTTGATTCGCAAACAATCTTTCCTCCTCCGCCATTCTGAGACTTTATTTTTTTACTCTTGTGTTCTTTCCATCATAATGTCAGAAATTCTGTTCAGTTTCGTTCCCAATTCTCCAGATAATAAAGCAGTCAATGCCCCCATGGAACAGGATCTGGACCACATTTTAGGCTTGGGCTAATAAATGGCAAGTAACATTTGTGCCATACAAGTGCCAAGAAATTAGTATTTCCACCAAGAGAGTCTAGCCACCTCTCTTTGACATTTAGTAATATTTTCATCATTGAATCCTTCGCTAACAGCACGCTGGAGGTTACCATTGACCAGAAATCTCTAACTGAACCTACCATATGAATACTCTGACTACAAGAACGGGTCTAAGGCTGTGTATTCTATGGTGAACAACTCCATTCCCACCATCTACCAGGCATAAGTCAGAAGTGTGATGGATTACCCTCCATTTAAGTTCTACTCCAAAAACACTCCAGATGTTTAACACCAATCAGCCCAAAGTAGCCTGCTTGATCAGCATCTCATTGAACAATTTAATTATTCAATCCCTCCACCACTGGCACAAGATAACTGCAGCGTGTCGTATCTATAATTTGCAGAACAACTCACTGTGTCTCCTTTGGCGGCATCTCCCAATTTTGCATCCTCTACCACCTAAAAGAACAAGAAAGTGGGCATCTGGGAACAACACCACGCTAAAGTGGGCTGTTTTGCCCTGGCTGGTGTTGAGTGTTGTTGAAGCTGTGTTGGTTCAGGCAAGTGGAGAACTGCCCTTCATACTTCCCTGAATTGTGCCTTGTTGATTATGGGAGAGCTTTGGGGAGTTGGAAATAAGAGACACCAAGTCATATGCTATTTTGACTTGAAAAATTGCCTTGTTGCTGGGTAAAAGTTCTGAAACTTCCTACCTAGCACCACTGGCACAAAAACAGAAAATGCTGAAAATAACCAACAGGCCTCTCAGCATTTGTGGATTAACGAAAGCTCATTGACCTGAAATGTTTATTCTGTTTCTCTCCTGCAGATGCTGCCAGATCTCCTGAGTGTTTCCAGATTATCTGTTTTTATTTAGATTTCCAGCATTTTGTACCTTCACTACACAGACTGCAGCGGCTCAAGCAGGCAGCTCATTGCAACCTAGAGACATTACGTGCAAAAATTCAGATGTTTAAATGTGCAAATGGTGTGTGTTTGTCTGTAACATGCTATAGTTCACCCTGACCTTGCTGTTGAACACTGTAGCTTTTTGATGCCAGGTGCCCGACTGTAATAGGGCCAGGGTCCCAGGTTTGATTCCCCGCTGGGTCACTGTCTGTGCGGGGTCTGCTCATTCTCCCCGTGTCTGCGTGGGTTTCCTCCGGGTGCTCCGGTTTCCTCCCACAGTCCAAAAACGTGCAGGTTAGGTGGATTGGCCATGCTAAATTGCCCTTAGTGTCCAGAAAGGTTAGGAACGGTTATTGGGTTACGGGGATGGGGTGGAAGTGAGGGCTTAAGTGGGTCGGTGCAGACTCGATGGGCCAAATGGCCTCCTTATGCACAGTATGTTCTATGTAGTAGTGATCTGCCTAAGAGCAGGTTCGCTGCTTATTTCTCCATGCCTCGGAATCTTGTGCATTCCTCTTCAGTTGATCATGGGAATCTCCTATTTTTAATTTAAGGTGATTAAATTGTGTATTTGTAGATTGGATTGGATTTGTTTATTGTCGTGTGTACCGAGGTACAAAGAAAAATATTTTTCTGCGTGCAGCTCAAACAGATCATTTAGTACATGAAAAGAAAGTACGTAATAGGGCAACACAAGGTACACAATGTAAATACACAGACACCGGCATTGGGTGAAGCATACAGGAGTGTAGTATTAATCAGGTCAGTCCCTAAGAGGCCCGTTTAGGGGTCTGGTAACAGCGGGGAAGAAGCGGTTTTGGAATCTGTTTGTGCGTGTTCTCAGACTTTTGTATCTCCTGCCCGATAGAAGGAGTTGGAAGAGTGAGTAAGCCGGGTTCGGGGGGGGGGGGGGGGTGTCTTTCATTATGCTGCCCGTTTTCACAAGGCAGCGGGAGGTGTAGATGGAGTCAATGCGTGGGAGGCGGGTTTGTGTGATGGACTGGGCAATGTTCACGACTCTCTGGAGTTTCTTGCATTCTTGGGCCGAGCAGTTGCCATACCAGGCTGTGATGCAGCCAGATGGGATGCTTTCTAAGGTGCACCTGTAAAAGTTGGTAAGAGCCAATGTGTACATGGCGAATCTCCTTAATTTCCTGAGGCAGTATAGGCACTGTTGTGCTTTCTGGTTGTAGGGTCGAGGTGGGTGGACCAGGACAGATCTTTGGTTGGTGATGTGCACGCCTCGGAGTTTGAAGCTGTCAAACATCTCCACCTCGGCCCCATTGATGTTGACAGGGATGTGTACAGTACTTTGCTTCATGAAGTCAGTGACCAGCTCTTTAGTTTTGCTGACATTGAGGGAGGGATTGGTGTCATTACACCACTCCACGAGGTTCTCTATCTTCCTCCTGTATTCTGACTCTTAATGGTCGCGACCTGACCCACTGCTGTCGTGTCATCAACAAACTTGTAGATGGAGTTGGAGCCAAACTTTGCCTTGCAGCCATGTGTGTATAGGGAGTATAGTAGGGGGCTAAGTCCACAGCCTTGCAGAGCCCCGATATTCAGGACTATCGTGGAGGATATGTTATTGTTTATCCTTACTGATTATGGCCTATGGGCCAGGAAGTCGAGGATCCAGTTGCAGAGGGAGGAGCCAAGTCCTAGGTTTTCGAGCTTTGATATGAGCTTGGCTGGGATTATGGTGTTGAAGACGGAGCTGTAGTCAATAAATAGAAGTATGATGTAGGAGTCCTTGGTGTCTAGATGCTCCAGGGATGAGTGTCGGGCCAGAGAGATATCTTCTGCTGTGGACCGGTTGTGGTATGCGAATTGCAGTGGATCTAGGAATTATGGGAGTATGGAGCTGATGTGCCTCATGACACACCTCTCGAAGCACTTCATTAGATCGATATCAGGGCCACCGGACGGTAGTTATTGAGGCACAGTGCTTGGTTCTTCTTTGGCACCGATATGATGGTGGTCTTCTTGAAGCAGGAGACCTCGGAGCGGAGTAGGGACAGGTTGAAGATATCTGCGAACACATCTGCCAACTGATCCGCTCAGGATTTGAGTGCACGACCAGGGATCCCATCCGGACCCGTCGCCTTCCAAGGGTTCCCCTTGCAGGAAGGCCGATCTGACTTTGGAAGCTGTGACGGTGGGTATGGGTGTGCCTAGGGCTGCTGGGGCAGTTGACAGCGGTTTGATGGTTTCCTGCTCGAACCGAGCTTAGAATGCATTGAGTTGATTGGGGAGGGGTGTACTGCTGCCGGAGATTCTGCTCGGCTTCGCTTTGTAGCCCGTTATGTTGTTTAAGCCTTGCCACAACTGACGAGAGTCTGTAAAAGCTAGTCTGAGACTCTAGCTTGGTCTAATGTTGTCTCTTGACATCCCAGATGACTTTGCGGAGGTCGCTCCTGGAGTTCTTGTATAGGTCAGGGTCGTCTGACTTGGACGCCTCAGACCTGGCCTTCAGTCGGGAGTCGATCTCCCGATTAAGCCATGGTTTCTGGATGGGGAATATACGTTCTACTTTCTTTGTCCCTATGTTTTTTTTTCATGTATGGAATGATCTGTCTGGATTGTATGCAAAACAATACTTTTCATTGTTCCTCAGTACATGTGACAATAAACAAATCCAATCCAATCCTGTTGGCCTGCAGCCCTCTAATCTTTCTTCAGTGACCTCCTTCAGCAAGTTCTCATAGCTTAGAAAATGGCCAGTCCAACCTTGTTGCCTTTTCTTGATATTCACTGATGATCGTTCCTCCTCCAGCTTCCTGAGGATATTGTGCTCTCTCCACATGACCCAGCCCATCCTTCTCCAGAACCACATTTCCCACTTTTCTCGTCTTTCAAAGCCTCCTTTTCTCAAGGTCCACATTTCATCCCCATTCTGCAAGACATTTCAAATCACAATTTTGGTTATTCTACTACTCATTCTTGTGCTGAGCATTTCTTTTTGTTTGGAGCCTGTATTCTTTGCCATTGTTATTCTAGCTCTGATTTTTTTTTAATGGTAAAGCTATCTCCTGACAAGAAACTTGCCAGGTACTTAAATTGTGATATCTGTTGCAACTGTTGACCATTTTCTTTTCCATCATTATTTATTCCAATCTTGATAACATTTTGTCTTTTTTACCTTCATTTTAACTTCATAAACTTTCACCGCTTCATTTGTTCCATTCTATGTAGTCAGTATGAAAGCCGTAAACAGAAGTATTAAGATGTCAAAACATTTCAAAAAGCAGGAACCTAGCAAGGACCTTTCCATAATTTTCCTCCCTGCCGTTTTAAAAATTAATTTGAGTTTTGAATAACTTAAATGTAAAGAAATTTCCCTTTATCAGTAGAAGATTACATGAATGAAGGGATCCACTACAGCTCACCTGCTCCACAGCTCGGGGCACTCATCTGAGTGGTTTTGAAATAGTCTATCCATGACAAAGGTTTTTCTCTCATTCCAAGTCCTTGTTGAGTATTTGCTACTTATAAAAACGCAAGAAGCGATCCTTTATGTGGAGTCAATTCACTGAGTTCTTTCTAAAATCAAGTGCCTCCATGAAGTGAATGTAATGAGGGCGGCCCGTTAGCACAGTAGTTAGCACTATTGCTTCACAGTGCCAGGGTCTCAGGTTTGATTCCTGGCTTGGGGTCACTGTCTGTGCAGAGTCTGCATGTTCTCCCTGTGTCTGTGTGGATTTCCTCCAGGTGCTCCGAGTCCCACAAGTCCCGAAAGACATGCTTGTTAGGTGAATTGGACATGCTGAATTCTCCTTCTGTGTACCCAAACCGGCACCGGAGTGTGGCGACTGGGGGATTTTCACAATAACTTCATTGCAGTGTTGATGCAAGCCTACTTGTGACAATAAAGATTATTATTATATTGTTAATGGAATTTGCTAATTTTAATTTTCCACTGAACCGAGAGGGCATTATCTGTGATAGATATTCCCAAAATTAGCCATAATTCATTGGAGCAGATAGATTCTGAAAAACAGTATTGATGCACATGTTGATACCATGGTATAGTAAATTGTTGCATGGTATCTAGGAAAAAGAAACACCAGCACACATCTCTTGCTGCAAGTACAATAGCGAAGGCTGTTTTGGAAAGAGCTGCAGAAACCAGGCAGTGTCATGATGCAGCCTCCAAACTGCTTGCAATATGGTTTGAGCAATTTTGGGCTTTGGTAATGATTATTACATAATCAAAAAGTTGAGCTGGGAAGCAAGGACATTTGCTATTGATACTTTGATGTTGTAAAACAAATGCACTGTTGGACTGAATGCCGTACTGTTGCTCTGCATCATGCTAAATTCCAGAAGGCAACTTATATGAATATATAAGGAATTTCATCACTGTGTGTTCTTCTGCACACACCATGGATTTCTTAATAATTCTTCAACATAACTTTTGGCATCCTCCCCTTTAAATCTGTGCCACACCGTGCATCCCATCAATTGTGTCCCTTTAATAGCACTCCCCCTAGAGGCCAGCATTCTTCTTCTTTCATTTTGCAACAGCTTTGATTTTGTACTGTTCCAGAAAGCAAATATTATATTTCTGTACAAATTTCATTTATAGAATGAGTCCGAACCCTTCCCAGTATACTTCTAGTCTCTCGTGACAATTTGGAAAATAAACTAGAAAATGGGTCATTATTCTCTCCATTACTTCCTTTGTGCATTTATACTTGTTAGTTGTTTAGGCCAATCATATTTGTGGAATTTGACTTTCATCTGCACGGCCATGTTAGCACAAAGGACCTGCAAGATGTGCAGCATTGTCAAAATAGTTGAATCAGAGGGTGTATTTTTTTTACAATTTTTAAAGAAAACAAGTTTGACTTTGTTTCAAAGGGGTCAGAAAAGCATCTCATAGAATAGAATTTACATAGAATTTACAGTGCAGAAGGCTCACAGTTGATGAGGTGAATTACTTGAGAATACTGCATTGTGGTAAGAGATAGGTAGTTTTGGAATGGAACATGCCACTGTGTCTTTTCCAAACCAAGCAAATAATATCCTGCTGTTTGATTTCTTGAAGTGACAGGTTAGCGTTTGAGAAATGGTTGTCTCTGAAGAACACTTAAGATTAGTTGTAGCTTTTTTTTTTCAGGCTCTTCCTATCTTTTTCCAACAGCTGTGTTTTTAAAATTTTCTGCTCAATACATTTATGATTTATCTGTGTGACTTGCTATTTTTAGCACATTTTTGTAGCAAGGAGTATGGCAGTTTTGTAACACTACTCATAGCTTCGGTTATTGACACTAGTGTGTGAGTCATCCCTGCTCACCTGAGCTCTATTTAAGAAAGGTGCTATTGAACACGCATGATCAGTGAGCTTTGCTCACGAGCAGTGGGCGAGAGCACATCCTGAGTGGGACACAGCCAAAGTGTGTGGGGATATCAGGAATTTGGAGCACAGTGGGAATTCTATGCAAAAGGGAAAGAGATGCTCTTTCACTTTTTTTTCTTTGCTTTCTAACTTTGTAAACCTTCAGTGAGTGGTCTTGCCCTGCTGCAGCAGTAGAGGCTACAAGGGAGAGAGCTGGTTGGTAAGTAATAATAATAATGGCTTATTGTCACAAGTAGGCTTCAATGAAGTTACTGTGAAAAGCCCCCAGTCGCCTGTTCGGGGAGGCCGGAATTGAACCCGCGCTGCTGGTCTTGTTCTGCATTGCAAGCCAACTGTTTAGACAACTGTGCTAAACTAGCCCCTCTAGTAATGGGTAAGGTCAGGTAAGTATTTATTACTTTCATCCTTCTCATGAGGACTAGGGAAGAAGGGCCCTGGAGAAATTGACATTGTGATATATTTTTTTGAAATTCAGAGTACCCAATTGTTTTTTTTTTCCAATTAAGGGGCAATTTAGCGTGGCCAATCCACCTAACCTGTACATCTTTGGGTTGTGGGGATGAAACCCATGCAGACATAGGGAGAATGTGCAAACTCCACACGGACAGTGACCCATAGCCAGGATTCGAACCTGAGTCCTCAGCGCCGCAGTCCCAGTGCTAACCACTGTGCCACATGCCGCCCTTACATTATGTGATATTAAGCATCTTCAAAAGGTTTGATTTAAAGCGTTAAGTCATGGGTGGGGGAGTCCAAGCCATGCTGTGCTCCATGTAGGAAGACAGGCACATTTCCAGTGCCTGGGGCCAGCATGCACAGGAGGTGTCTCCAGTTGTAGCTTCTGCAAACCCGGGTTTCGGAGCTGGTGTGATGACTGGGATCATTGTGGAGCATCTGCGAGTCAGAGAGTGTCATGGATAGCACATAGAGAGAGGTGGCCACACCGCGGGCTCAGACTCCACAGGCAGGAAGGAAATAGATGATGACCAGGCAGAACAAGAGGACTCGGCAGGCAGCGCAGGAATGTCCTGTGGCTATTCTGCAATATAGATATACTGTTTGGATACTGATGAGGGGAATCTCGGGAAAGCAGCAAGTGCCAATATCGTTGCACCACGGTTGGCTTTGCTACACAGGGAGGAATAAAAAGTGGATATGCAACAGTTATATGGGATTTAATTCTATGGGGAACAGATTACCGTTTCTGTGGGTGCAAACAAGATGGTATGTTGCCTCCCTGGTGCGAGAGTCAAGGATGTCTAAGAGCGGCTAGAGCACATTCTGGAGGGGGAGGGTGAACAGCCAGCGTTTGTGGTAGACAACAGTACCAATGACAGAGGTTTAAAACAAAAGGATGAGGTCCTAAAATCCAAATACAGGGAGTTAGGAAGTAAGATGAAAAATAGGACCTCAAAGGTAGTGATCTCCAGATTACTACCAGTGCCACGAGCTAGTCAGAGTAGAAATAGCAGGATATTTCTGCTGAATACGCGGCTGGAAAGATGGTGCAAGGGGGAGGGTTTCAGGTTCTTCGGACAGTGGGACCAGTTCTGGGGGAGGTTGGACCAGTACAAACTGGACGGGCCACACGTGGGCAGAACTGGGACTGATGTCCGAGGGCGAGTGTTTGCTGGTGTGGTTGGGGAGGGTTTAGACTAGCATGGCAAGAGATGTGGGAAGATAAGCAAGCTGACAAGATAAACAAGAACAGTAATAAAAGAAAGAACAGTAAAATGCAAAAATGGTAGACAGGGTAATCTGGATTTGGATTGGATTTTGTTTATTGTCACGTGTATCGACGTACAGTGAAAAGTATTTTTCTGTGAACAGCTCAACAGACCATTAAGTACATGAAAATAAAAGAAAATACATAATAGGGCAACACAGGATATACAATGTTACTACATAACACCGGCATCGAGTGAAGCGTTCATCAGGTCAGTCCATAAGAGGGTCATTAATAGTCTGATAACAGCAGGAAGAAACTGTTTTTGAGTCTGTTCATGCGTGTTCTCAGACTTTTGTATTTCCTGCCCGATGGAAGAAGTTGGAAGAGTGAGTAATCCGGGTGGGAGGGATCTTTGATTCTGCTGCCTGCTTTCCCCAGGCAGCGGGAGGTATAGTTGGAGTCAATGGATGGGAGGCAGGTTTGTGTGATGGACTGGGCAGTGTTCACGACTCTCTGAAGTTTCTTGCGGTCTTGGGCTGAGCAGTTGCCATACCAGGCTGTGATGCAGCCAGATAAGAGGCTGGATTCTCCGCCCCGCCGTGCCACATTTCTGCCTTGACCAGCTGGCAGGATTCTCCGTTATGCCAGCCGGTCAATAGGGTTTCTCATTGTGGGGCCGCCCCACGCCGTCGGGAAACCCCCGGGCACCGGAAAAACAGAGAATCCCACCGAGGATGCTTTCTATGGTGCATCTGTAAAGGTTGGTAAGAGTTAATGTGGACATGCCAAATTTCCTTAGATTCCCGAGGAAGTATTGGCGCTGTTGTGCTTTCTTGCCGGTAGTGTCGACGTGGGTGGACCAGGACAGATTTTTATAGATGTGTACCCCTAGGAATTTGGAGCTGCTAACCATCTCCAACTCGGCTCTGTCGATGATAACAGGGTTGTGTACAGTACCTTGCTTCCTGAAGTCAACGACCAGCTCAATAGTTTTGCTGACATTGAGGGATAGATTGTTGTCGCTGCACCACTCTACTAGGTTCTCTGTCTCCCTCCTATATTCTGACTCGGCGTTTTTCGAGATCTGGCGCACTATGGCTGTATCATCAGCAAACTTGTAGATGGAGTTGGAACCAAATTTTGCCACGCAGTCTTGTGTGTACAGGGAGTATAGTAGGGTGCTAAGTATGCAGCCTTGCGGAGCCCCGGTATTGAGGACTATTGTGGAGGAGGTGTTGTTGTTTATCCTTACTGATTGTGGTCTGTGGGTCAGAAAGTCAAGGATCCAGTTGCAGAGTGAGGAGCCAAGTCCTAGGTAATCAAGGACGAGAGGAAAATAAGGCCACAGTCCAAAGAAAAGTTAGGATGATTAAAAATGGCAGTAAGGCAAGTCTGAAGGCTTTGTAGCTTAATGCATGAAGCATGAGGGAAACGAACTGACGGCGTAAATCACTTTAAATGAATATCATTGGCGTGGCGGGGACATGGTTACGAGGAGATTAAAATTAACATTCAGGGATATTTGACCTTTCGGTAGGGCAGGACGGAAGGAAATGGTAGTGAGGTAGCACTCTTAATAAGAGATGAAAGGATAGTGGTGAGAAACAATCTAGACTCGGATGATGTAGAGTCCATTTGTGTGGAGGTGAAAAATAGCAAGGGAAAGAAGACATTGCTTGGAGTAGTGTATAGACCCCCAAACAGTAACCACATTGTAGGAAAGGGTATAAAACAACAAATAATAGGAGCATGCAAAAAGAATACAGCAATAATTATGGCTGACTTTTATCTTCATGTTGATTGGGTTAATCAATTTGGTATGGGTAGCTGCGACAATAAATTCATAGAGTGCAATAGAGATAGTTTCCTTGAGCAATATGTCATGGAGCCAACCGGGGAACAGGCGATCTTAGATCTGGTAATTGATAATGAGGCAGGTTTAATAAATGACCTCCGAATAAAAGATGTCCTATGAAGTAGTGATCATAACAAGATAGAATTTAATATTCAGTCTGAGCGTGAGAAGCTTGGCATGGAAACAACTGTGTTTAACATTAATAAAGTGAATTACAATGAAACGAGGAGAGTTAGCTGAATTGGACTGGGCAGATAAGTTAGCGGGAAAGACAGTAAACAAGTAGTGGCAGACATTTACAAAGGTCATTTGTGACTCTCAGCAAAAATATATCCCAGTAAAGGGGAAAGATTCTGAAAGAGAAATAATCCAACCATGGCTAACTAAGGAAGATAAGGAGAGTTATTAAGTGGTCAGCACTGCTGCCTCACAGCCTTGGGTGACTGTGTGGAGTTTGCACTTTCTTCCCATGTCTGCACGAGGTTCTTCCGGATGCTCCGGTTCCTCACACAATCCAAAAATGAGCAGGCTCGGTGGATTGGCCATGCTAAAATTGCTCCCTTAGTGTCGAGGTATGTTAGCTTACAAGGATAGGGCGGGGGAGTGGACCTGGGTAGGGTGTACTTTCAGAGGGTCATTGCAGATTCAGGCTGAATGACCTCCTTCTGCATGGGAGAAATTTGATTAAGTTGAAAGAAAAAGGCTATAAGGAGGCAAAAGTCAGTGATATTCCCGAAGATTGGGATAACTTCAGAAATCAACAAAGAAGGACTAAAAAGATAATAGAGGGAGACAATAAACTATGAGGGCAAACTAGCAAGGAATATAAAAACTGACTAGAACATCTCTCAAAATATAAAAAGGAAGAAAGAGGTCAAAGTGAACATAGGCCCTGAGAATATTAATCTGGGGAGATAGTTATGGGGAATAAGGAAATGGCAGAGGAGTTGTACAGATATCTTGCATCAGCCTTTATGGTGGGAGATTCTCCGAACATCCCATTAACACCAAAGAATACGGGGGAAGTAAATACCATCAAAATCACTAAGGAAGTAGTATTCAATGAACTTGAGGGCCTAAAGGCAGATACGTCCTCTGGCCCTTATGGCTTGCATTGTAAAAGAAGTAGCTGCCGAGATCGTGTATGCAATGGTTGTAATTTTACAAAAATCGTTGGATTCTGCAGAAGGACCCGACGATTGGAAAACTGCCAATGTGACACCCCTATTCAAAAAGGGAGGGAGGCATAAAGCGGGTAATAATAAGCCAATTCGCCTAATATCGAAATTGGAAAAATGTTGGAGTCAATTATTGGCAAGTATTAGCAGCACATTAGGAAAACCATAATCTAATCAAACAGAGTCAGCATGGCTTCACGAAAGGGGACTAACTTATCTGAGTTTTTCGAGGAAGTCTTAACCAGAGTCTGCAACCAATAAATATGTTATATGTAAACTTCTAGAAGGCGTTCGACAAGCTACCTCACAAAAGGTCAATTCCTAAGATAAGAATCCATGGTGTTGGAGGTAGTATATTGTATCTGTCAACAATTGCCGCTGCCTCGGAAAGGCAGCCAGCATAATTAAGGACCCCACGCATCCCGGACATACTCTCTTCCACCTTATTCCGTCAGAAAAAGATACAAACATTTGAGGTCACGTACCAACCGACTCAAGAACAGCTTCTTCCCTGCTGCCATCAGACTTTTGAATGGACCTACCTCGTATTAAGTTAATCTTTTCTCTACACCTACAGCTATAACTGTAACATTCTGTAGCCTCTCCTTCCTTCCCTATGTACGGTATGCATTGTCTGCATAGCGTGCAAGAAACAATACTTTTCACGGTATACTAATACATGTGACAATAATAAATCAAATCAAATTGGCATGGATAGAGAATTGGCTAATGGACGGGAAACAGAGAGTGGGGATAATGGGTTCTTTTTCAGATTGGTGACCTGTAACCTGTGGGATTCACAGGGATCAGTTCTGGGACCAAAACTGTTTTAGTAACTCGGAAGAAGGAAACGGATGTACTGTAGCCAAATGTGCAGACAACACAAAAATAGACGGAAAGGTAAGTTGCAAGAGGAATACAAACAGTTTGCAAAGAGATATTGATAGGTTGAGTAAGTGGACAAAATGTTGGCCAATGATGTATAATGTGGGAAAATAGGAAGTTGTTCATTTTGGAAGGGAGAGCAAAAGAGCTATTATTTAAATTGAGAAAATCTGCGGACAGCTGCAACACAAAGATACTTGGGGGTACTTGTGCACAATACACAAAGTTGGCACACAGGTGCAGCAGGTAATCAGAGAATGCTAATGAAAAGTTGGCCGTTATTTCAAGCGGGTTGGAGTGTAAGACTAGGGAAGTCTCGCTGCAACCAGCGGTTCAGAGAATATTTACAAGGATGATCCCTGTTATAAAGGGGTTTTCTTGTGAGCAAAGGTTACAGTACAAAGTCTTACAACACCAGGTTAAAGTCCAACAGGTTTGTTTCGATGTCACTAGCTTTCGGAGCGCTGCTCCTTCCTCAGGTGAATGCAGAGGTCTGTTCCAGAAACACATATATAGACAAATTCAAAGATGCCAAACAATGCTAGGAATGCGAGCATTAGCAGGTGATTAAATCTTTACAGATCCAGAGATGGGGTAACCCCAGGTTAAAGAGGTGTGAATTGTATCAAGCAGATTTAATCACCTGCTAATGCTCGCATTCCTAGCATTGTTTGGCATCTTTGAATTTGTCTATATATGTGTTTCTGGAACAGACCTCTGCATTCACCTGAGGAAGGAGCAGCGCTCCGAAAGCTAGTGACATCGAAACAAACCTGTTGGACTTTAACCTGGTGTTGTAAGACTTCGTACTGTGCTCACCCCAGTCCAACGCCGGCATCTCCACATCAGAGCAAAGGTTAAACAGATTGGGACTGTACTCATTGGAATTTAGAAAAATGAGAGGTGATCTCATTGCAAGGGGCTTGACAGGGTAAATGCTGAGACAATGTTTTCCCTCATGGGAGAGTCTAGGACCAGAGGGCATAGTCTCAGAATAACGGGATGACAATTTAAGACTGAGGTGAGGAGGAATTCCTTCTCTAAGGGTTGAGAGTCTTTGGAACTCTTTGCCACAGAGAGCTGTAGGCACTGAGTCCTTGTGTTTATTTAAGACCGAGATAAATAAATTATGAATCAGTAAGGGAAACAAGGTTTATAATTATAATAATCTTTATTATTGTCACAAGTAGGTTTACATTAACACTACAATGAAGTTACAGTGAAAATTCCCTAGTCGTCACATTCCGGCACCTGTTCGGGGGACAGAGGGAGAATTCAGAATGTCCAACCCCCCTAACAGCACGTCTTTCAGGACTTGTGGGAGGAAACCGGAGCACCCGGAGGAAACCCACGCAGACACTGGGAGAACATGCAGATTCCGCACAGACAGTGATCCAAGCCGGGAATTGATCCTGGGACTCTGGCACTGTGAAGCAACTGTGTTAACCACTATTCTACCATGTTGCCCATTACAAGCACGGTAGCATAATGGTTAGCACAGTTGCTTCACGGCTCCAGGGTCCCAGGTTCGATTCCCGACTGGGTCACTGTGCGGAGTCTGCACAGTCTCCCCGTCTCTGCGTGGGTTTCTTCCGGGTGCTCCGGTTTCCTCTCACAGTCCAAAGATGTGCGAGTTAGGTGGATTGGCCATGCTAAATTGCCCTTGGTGTCCAAAAAATTTTAAGTGGGGGTTTCTGGGTTACGGGGATAGGGTAGACACGTGGGCTTCAATGGGGTGCTCTTTGTAAGGACCGGTGCAGACTTGATGGGCTGAATGGCCTCCTTCTGCACTGTAAACTCTATGATTCTATGATTCCGGGGATAGGGCAGGAAGGTGGACATGAGGAGCGTCAAATCAACCATTTTCCTATTGAATGGCAGGTTCGAAGGGCCGAACGGCTTACTTCTGTTCCTATTTCTTGTAATCTTGTGTCCAATGATGGGCCAAATGGCCACCTTCTGTGGCATAGATCTTTCTAGTTTCATACTCGCTGCATCCCACTTCCACACTCACCAAGTAACGGAATAAAAAGATTTCACATGTACCAGTCACACGGAATCTGATTTATTTCTCTCTATGCACCTTGTAACCCAATCAGTTTCTTTTGGGTAAAACATCAAATCCCAGTCCAGATTATTTTCTTCTTTATTTTATTTTGCTACTGATTTCCTGTACTAGCCAGAATCCAGGTAAAATCAAAAGAGGGTGTAGAAGAATCAGTGAATTGTGACTGGTTTTGCAGCAGCCAAATCACAGTAAAAATCAAAATGAATGTTGCACTTTTAATTACACTGTGTCTCTGGAGTATTTCATTTTGGGATACTATTGCCTTTGCATTGTGTGTTGTTTGTAATTCTATTGCTGAAGTGTGAAAGAAAAATGTTGCTTGGCGCTATGAAATAGTTTATAAAAATGACCATGATCACTTAAAGATAAGACCAGCACGAAGGGAAATGTACAGCTGTCGGCACCAATATTTATTGCTCTGCCACCTCAATTCAATTATCAACAAAACTAAGTCACAAAGTTCCTCTCTAATTGCACAACAATACATATCATTTAGCAGAGGGGAATTTTGCCCAGGAATGTCTGTAGGATGTGGAATGTGCTATGCTGCAATGAATGCTTTGAATTGTATTTTCAGTCTAAGCTCGTATAGCACTCATGGACATAGCAACTTCCATCCTTGAGTAGCTGATACAAAAGGCACCAATATCTCCCTTTATCCCCATGGGCATTAATGAAAGTAAAGGTCATGAAGGCAGATTAGTAGGCTATTTTATCATGCACTCGGGGCTGGATGCGAAGAATAGAGGGGTGGCAATATTGGTGGGGAAGCGGGTGTCGTTTGAGGCCAGGAATATTGTAGTGGACAATGGAGGTCGATATGTGATGGTGAGCGGTAAGTTGCAGGGGACGTGGGTGGTATTGGTAAATGTATACGCCCGGAACTGGGATGACGCTGGATTCATGAAGCATATGTTGGGGCGCATTCCGGACCTGGAGGTAGGAAGCTTGATAATGGGTGGGGATTTCAACACGGTGTTGGACCCAGCACTGGATCGATCCAGATCAAGCTCAATATCATTGAGGAACTACATAATGATAAGTTTCTCCATTCCATTACAGGAGGATTTGCTAATTCAGATAAATTAAACGGAGCTGGAAAAGGCTAGCTGGTACATTGAGTCTTGTACCAAGTATGAGAGGAAAAAAGGTGCAGCAGCAGGAAGCTTTATGACTGCCAGTATTTCTGAAGTGGCAGCAGCAGTGTGATCATTGCATTATATCTTTCATCAGCAAGAGTGTACAATTTTACACAAGTCATCGATGTCATACTTGTTTCAAATTCACTGCAACGTATCTTAGCAAGGGTAAATTCTGAAATTAGTTTTTGTGAACTGTGTGCCCAAAGAAGGCTTTTGGATTTTTTTTGGAATATAATGGGGATAGAATCGTGGATCTTACCTTTATTGCAGGCTGAACGTTTCTGGTTGATTTCAGAAATGACCTTGCACTGAATTTCAAGTTTCAGGAAAAGGTGTCCCCCGCAGCTCATATGTCTGAATATGTTCCACCTTTTGAAGCAAAATTGCAACAGATGTAATTTTCATCGTTTAAAAGATGTTTTCAGAGTTTGTCTAAACTGAAATATACAACAGCTGCGCAGGAAAAACAAAGGTAAATGACAAATTTCAAATGGCGGAATGTTTAAAGGACAGCAAGCAAAGGGAAAGCATAAATGGGTCACTTTCAAGTTGTTGGCCATGACTAGTGAATTCAGAAAGGATCAGTGCTGGAGTCTCAACTATTTACGATCTTAATTAATAATTTGGATGAACAAGCAGAGAATAATGCATCTAAACTTGCAGACAGTACAAAGCCAGGTAGAAATATAAGCTGTAAGGACATAGAGAGGCTGCAAAGAGATAGAGACTGGTAGTGAGCAGGCAACAGATGGCAGATGGAGCGCAAGTGTGAGGTCATTCGTTTTGGGTGTAAGAATAGAAAAGCAGAATATTTTTTACAAGACATGAAACTTGGAAATGTTGATAGTCAGAGGAACTTTGGTTTTCTTGTACAAGGAACACAAAGTTCACACTGATAGTTGGGGAGGGGGATTCCCACATGGGGGGGTCAATGGGACGGCGGGGGAAGCCGGGGTCAGCAGGAGTTAGCTGACTTACGGGAGTGTTATGGAGGGAGCAAAAGATCTAGACATGGGTCTAGCGGGGGGGGGGGGGGGGGAAATAGGGTTGCTGCTGCACTGGCCGAGGGAGAATTGGACACAGAAGAGGTGGTCGGGGCGGGGGTCCCCCGTCTGGGGGACTGGAGGGTGAGCGCGGCGCGGGCACGGGACTGGCCTAGAAAAGGTGATGGCTAGTCGGACGGGGGGGAGGGGGAGGCCCCCAATCCGGCTGATAACGTGGAATGCGAGGGGCCTTAATGGGCCGGTAAAGAGGGCCCGAGTGTTCGCGCACTTAAAGGGACTGAAGGCAGACGTGGTCATGCTCCAGGAGACACATTTGAAGGTGGCTGACCAGGTCAGGTTAAGAAAGGGATGGCTAGGACAGGTATTCCACTCGGGGCTGGATGTGAAGAATAGAGGGGTGGCAATATTGGTGGGGAAGTGGGTGTCGTTTGAGGCCAGGAATATTGTAGTGGACAATGGAGGTCGATATGTGATGGTGAGCGGTAAGTTGCAGGGGACGTGGGTGGTATTGGTAAATGTATACGCCCGGAACTGGGATGATGCTGGATTCATGAAGCGTATGTTGGGGCGCATTCCGGACCTGGAGGTAGGAAGCTTGATAATGGGTGGGGATTTCAACACGGTGTTGGACCCAGCACTGGATCGATCCAGATCTAGGACTGGAAAGAGGCCGTCTGCGGCCAAGGTGCTTAGGGGGTTTATGGACCAAATTGGGGGGGGGGGTGGATCCATGGAGGTTTGCCAGGCCGCAGGCCAGGGAATTTTCTTTTTTCTCCCACGTGCATAAAGCCTACTCCCGGAGGGATTTTTTTGTTCTGGGCAGGGAGCTGATCCTGAAAGTGGAGGGAACGCAGTATTCGCCCATAGCCATTTCAGATCACGCCCCGCACTGGGTGGAACTGGAGTTGGGAGAGGAGAGGGACCAACGCCCGTTGTGGCAGTTGGATGTGGGACTGTTGGCAGATGAGGCGGAGGGTGAGGGGGTGCATTGAAAGGTATTTGGAGGCCAACGACAATAGGAGGTGCAGGTGGGGGTAGTATGGGAGGCGCTGAAGGTGGTGGTCAGGGGAGAGTTCATCTCCATCAGGGCTCATAGGGAGAAGATAGAGGGCAGGGAAAGGGAGAGGTTAGTAGGGGAGATTTTAAGAGTGGACAGGAGATACGCAGAGGCCCCTGAAGAGGGACTACTTAGGGAAAGGCGAAATCTCCAGGCGGAGTTCGACCTGTTGACCACAGGGAAGGCAGAGGCACAGTGGAGGAAAGCACGGGGCGACGTATGAGTATGGGGAGAAGGCGAGCCGGATGCTGGCACACCAGCTCCGTAAGAGGATGGCAGCGAGGGAGATAGCTAGAGTCAAGGATGGAAGGGGAGCTAAGGTGCGGAGTGCGATGAAAGTGAATGAGGCATTCAAGGCCTTCTATGAGGAGCTGTACAGATCTCGGCCCCCAGCGGGGGAAGAGGGGATGCGACGATTCTTGGACCAACTGAGGTTCCCGAGGGTGGAGGAGCAGGAAGTGGCTGGTTTGGGGGCACCAATTGGGTTGGAGGAGCTGATCAAAGGTCTGGGGAGTATGCAGGCAGGGAAGGCCCCGGGACCGGATGGGTTCCCGGTTGAGTTCGATAGGAAATATGTAGACCTGTTAGCCCCGTTGCTGGTGAGGACTTTTAATGAGGCAAGGGAGGGAGGGACCCTGCCCCCGACAATGTCTGTGGCGACAATCTCTTTGATCCTGGAGCAGGACAAGGACCCACTGCAATGTGGGTCGTACAGGCCAATCTCGCTCCTCAACATGGATGCTAAGTTGCTGGCAAAAGTGCTGGCTACGAGGATCGAGGACTGTGTCCCGGGGGTGATTCACGAGGACCAGACGGGATTTGTAAAGGGCAGGCAGCTAAACACCAATGTGCGGCGGCTCCTAAACGTGATAATGATGCCACCGGTGGAGGGAGAGGCGGAGATAGTGGCGGCTATGGACGCGGAGAAGGCCTTTGACCGAGTAGCGTGGGAGTACCTCTGGGAAGTGCTGCGGAGGTTTGGTCCGGAGGAGGGTTTATTAGCTGGGTTAAGCTCCTATACAGAGCCCCGGTGGCGAGTGTGGTTACGAATCGGCATGGTCGGAGTATTTTCGGCTGTATCGTGGGATGAGGCAGGGGTGCCCCCTGTACCCCCTGTTGTTTGATTTAGCAATTGAACCCTTGGCCATGTCATTAAGGGAGTCTAGGAAATGGAGGGGGGTGGTCCGAGGGGGAGAGGAGCATCGACTGTCGCTTTATGCAGACGACCTGTTGTTGTATGTGGCGGATCCAGTGGAGGGGATGGTGGAGGTCATGCAGACTCTAAGGGAGTTTGGAGATTTTTCGGGCTATAAGCTTAATGTAGGGAAGAGTGAGCTTTTTGTAGTACAGTCAGGAGACCAGGAAAGGGGGATAGACGATCTACCGTTGAGGAGGGCGGAAAGCAGCTTTCGGTACTTGGGGATCCAAATAGCTAGGAGTTGGGGGGCCCTACATAAACTTAATCTGACGAGGCTGGTGGAGCACATGGAGGAGGACTTCAAACGATGGGACATGTTGCCGCTCTCGCTAATGGGTAAAGTGCAGTCGGTCAAAATGGTGGTCCTCCCGAGGTTTCTTTTTGTGTTCCAGTGCCTTCCAATTGTAATCACCAAGGCCTTTTCTAAGAGGGTAGGCAGGAGTATTATGGGGTTTGTGTGGGCGAATAAGACTCCGAGGGTAAGGAGGGGGTTTCTGGAGCGCAGTAGGGACAGAGGAGGGTTGGCGTTGCCGAATCTGGGTGGCTACTACTGGGCAGCCAATGTGGCGATGATCCGTAAGTGGGTGATGGAGGGAGAAGGGGCGGCATGGAAGAGGTTGGAGATGGCGTCCTGCAAAGAAACGAGCTTGGGGGCGCTGGTGACGGCACCGCTGCCGCTCTCGCCGACAAGGTACACCACGAGTCCGGTGGTGGCGGCAACGCTAAAGATCTGGGGCCAGTGGAGACGGCACGGGGGGCAATTGGAGCCTCGGTGTGGTCCCCGATCAGGGGTAACCATCGGTTTGTCCCAGGGAGGATGGATGGGGGGTTTCAGAGCTGGCATCGGGCAGGGATTGCACGGGGGGCAATGGGGGACCTGTTCATTGATGGGACGTTTGTGAGCCTAGGGGCACTGGAGGAGAAATTTGGGCTACCCCCGGGAAATGCTTTCAGGTACATGCAGGTGAGGGCGTTTGTGAGGCGACAGGTGAGGGAATTCCCGTTGCTCCCGGCACAGGAGATTCAAGACAGGGTGATCTCGGGTGTATGGGTCGGGGAGGGCAAGGTGTCGGCGACATACCAGGAGATGAAAGAAGAGGGGGAGGAGCTGGTGGACGAACTGAAGGGAAAATGGGAAGAAGAGCTGGGGGAGGAGATTGAGGAGGGGCTGTGGGCTGATGCCCTAAGTAGGATTAATTCCTCTTCCTCGTGTGCCAGGCTTAGCCTGATACAATTCAAGGTGGTTCATAGAGCGCATATGACGGGGGCGAGGCTGAGTAGGTTCTTTGGGGTGGAGGATAGATGTGGGAGGTGCTCAGGAAGTCTGGCGAACCATGTCCATATGTTTTGGTCATGCCCGGCACTGGAGGGGTTCTGGAGGGGAGTTACGGGAACAGTATCTAAGGTGGTGAAAGTCCGGGTCAAGCCAAGCTGAGGGCTAGCACTATTTGGAGTAGTGGACGAGCCGGGAGTGCAGGAGGCGAAAGAGGCCAGCATTCTGGCCTTTGCGTCCCTAGTAGCCCGGCGAAGGATCTTGCTAATGTGGAAGGAGGTGAAGCCCCCCAGCGTGGAGGCCTGGATAAATGATATGGCTGGGTTTATCAAGTAGTGAGGCCGTGGAATGCCCTACCTGCTACAGTAGTGAACTCGCCAACATTGAGGGCATTTAAAAGTTTATTGGATAAACATATGGATGATAATGGTATAGTGTAGGTTAGATGGCTTTTGTTTCGGTGCAACATCGTGGGCCGAAGGGCCTGTACTGCGCTGTATTGTTCTATGTTCTATGTTCTAAGTTGGAAAGGATAAAGTTTGCCAGTAGAGGGTCTGCGCAGGGGTTCTACAGGCGGTGGCAACCGTTCCTAGACTATCCCGCGGAGCGTTAGATGAAGGTCGGTCAGCAGCAGCAGCAACCCAGGGGGAGGGGGGGATGTCTTGTGTGGGGGGGGGGTTATTTGGGGGGTATTTGAGCAAGAAAATAATGAAGGATCTGGAAAACTGACGTATACGGGAGGAATCCAATGTACAAAGCACTGTATCATATCGATTTACCATGTTCATGTCTTGTTCTGAGTGCTTTCTTTCTTTTTGTTACGGGGGGGGGGGGGGGGGGGGGGTTGTTTGTAAGGGTGAAAAATTGTGTTAAAATTCTTAATAAATATTTTTTTTTTAAAAAAGGAAGTTAGCATGCAAGTACCGCAAACAAGTAGAAAAGCAAATGGCATATTGGCATTTATTGCAAGAAGATTGTAGTACAAGAATCAGGAATTATTGCTAAAAATGTACAGGATTTGTGAGACTACATCTGGGATACTTTGTGCAGTTTTGGTCTCCATACCATATTTAAAGATGGATGTACTTGCATTTAAGGCAGTACAGCTAAGGTTACCAAGATTGGTCACTAGGATTTGGGTTTTCCAATGATAAGAGGCTGAGTAAATTGGACCTATATTCTCTGGAGTTTAGAAGAGCGAAATGTGATCTTATTTGATGGTACAAAATTCTGAAAGGACTTGACAAGGTACATACTGAGGTGTTGTTTCCTCTAACTGGGGAATCAGCCTCAGGATAAGGGAACAATCATTTAGGACTGGTATGAGAAATTTTGTCATTGAATATATTTAAGGCCAGGATAGGCAGATTTTTGGTGTCGAGGGACATAGGGAGCAGGTGGAAACTTAGTTGACTTCTAAGATCCAGCTTGAGGTCATGCATTTTGGTAGGTCTAACATAGAGGGGAAATATACCGTAAATGGCAAAACATTTAGGAATATAGAAAGTCAGAGAGATCTGAGCGTGCATGTCCACATATCTTTGAAGGTGGCAACACAAGTGGACAAGGTAGTGTTATGGGCCAGGGTTTACAGAACCCCGAAGTGTATCATGGAGTTCACCTGACCCACAACTTTTAAAAGATTGTGGTGTGGGGAGCACACGGCCCACTCTGCAGGTGTGGTACAGCAGAAATGGAAAAGTATTTTTTAAAGCAAAACAATGTTTATTCTATGAACTCAAGTTAACCTTTTTAAAACAAACAGTGAACATCTTAGCAACCATTAATTCAAATACAACCCCCCAAAGAGTACAACACGAAGTACTGCTTACGCTGTCCTTTTAACATCCAGAAGACGTACAAAAAACATAACTTTTAACAGAAGCACATCAGGTTAAAATTGCGACTGAAAACATTTATAATTCTGAATTCACCAAATGATCCAGACATAGTCTTTTCATGCCAGAGAGATCAACAGTGCACCTGCTCTGTCTGGCTTCAGCTCCAACACTGAAAACGAAAATGAAGCACACCCTGCAGCAAACAGCCTAAAACGAAAGTAAAAAGCTGACAGACAGCCCAGCTCCACCCACTCTCTGACATCACTGCAGTAATAAACACCCATTTCTTAAAGGTACTCTCACGACAGATATTTATATACACACCCATTTATAAACATCCATTTTTTAAAGGTACTCTCACATGACACCTCCCCCCAAGAACAAAAAATAAACCATCAACTTCAAGATGGTTTCATTTTTCATCTTTTCACTATTCTTTAAGAAATGCACACAGTAAATATACGTTTTCGTTTAAAAAACAAACACACGCAAACAGGTATAATATGGTTCATTTTTTTTCTTCTTCCTCCAACTGAAATCCGTCTCGATTGACAGTCTCTTTGAACAAGAAGGTCTTTGCACGATCCATCCATTTCTCTGCACCTCGGCATTTCTCTTTAAAGTCAGATACTTCAGTTCAATCTGATCGCAGAGTCCCTTGTAATTCTCCAATACAGGAGCATTGGTTATCACAGCTTTCAGGCCGTCAAGTGCCTGTTGAAAGTCTGCTGTCCACTGAAATTTTCGACGTTTCTTCAGCAAGTCCATCAGTGGAGCAATCACGCTACAAATCTTTTGCACAAATGTTTGATCAAATCCACTCATGCCAAGAAATCGCATTATTTCCCTTCGTCTTGAGGGTATCTGAAACTCCTCAAGGAAAGTGACTTGGGCTTTTCCAAATTCACTTTTGGCTAGGTTTATCACTAAACCCGCCTCCTGAAGTCAATTGAATAACTCCATCAGATGTTCCAAATGTGCTGTCCATGTCTGGCTGAAAATTACCAGATCGTCGATGTATACCGCACAATTGGGTAATCCTAAAACAACTTTGTTAGTTAACGTTGAAATGTGGCTGGGGCGTTTTTCATGCCAGTAACCTTTAAGTAAACCCAGTTTGGAAATAAAAGCACTGTCCCACTTTCTCAATGCAATCCTCCAAACGTGGGATAGGATAAGAGTCCGTTCTTGTAACTGCATTAACCTTTCTATTGTCCACACACAACCATTGGGTACCATCTGGCTTTGGTACCATCACTATGGGTGAGCTCCACTTCAATTATGCCATTTTTAAGCATACTCCCAATCTCTTTGTTAACCTGTGCTAATTTTAAAGGGTTAAGTCTATATGGATGTGTTTGATTGGTACAGCATTTCCCACCTCTACATCATGTATAGCCAGTTTAGTACTTCACAATTTATCTCCACAAATATGCCCATGTGATATCAATAACTCTTTCAGGTCAGTTCATTTTCCCTCTGGAAGGTAACTCAATAATTTATTCCAATTTTTAAGAACATCCTCGTTTTCCAATTTAATTTGAGGTATGTCAAATTCACAGTCATCTGGATCTGATTCGTCACTTTGAGTTAGAATCATTCAAACGTCCTCCTTTTTCTCTCCTTCCCTTTCAAAGTACCTTTTAAGCATATTCACATGACATACTCGGTGAGTTTTCCTTCTATCCGGCGTTTTTACCACATAATTCACCTCACTTAATTTCCTTTCAATCTGATACGGTCCACAAAACCTTGCTTTTAAAGGTTCACCTACCACTGGTAACAATACTAAAACTTTATCTCCACTGGCAAAACTACGAACTTTGGATTTCTTGTCCGCTAACCGTTTCATCACATTTTGTGCAACTTTTAAATGTTGTCTAGCCAATTCACCTGCTCTATTTAATCGTTCCCTAAAATTTGACATGTAATCCAATAATGTAAGTTCTGATTTCTCACTCACCAATTTTTCCTTAATCAATTTAAGTGGTCCTCTTACCTCATGAGCAACAGTTAATTCAAAAGGACTAAATTTGGTTGACGCATTAGGAGCATCCCTAATTGCATTCAGTACGAATGGAATTCCTTTATCCCAATCCTCTGGATACTCGTGACAATAAGCCCTCAACATTGTCTTTAATGTCTGATGCCACCTTTCTAACGCTCCCTGCGATTCTGGATGGTACTTAGTTGATTTAAATTATTTTATTCCTAAGCTAGCCATAACTTCTTTGAATATGGGATAGGGTGGAGAAGTAGGCTGCAAGTGTTGGGCACACTAGATAAGTGGAGTTTGTTCAAGGATCAGCTACTGCGTGTTCTTGATAAGTATGTACCGGTCAGGCAGGGAGGAAGGCGTAGAGCGAGGGAACCGTGGTTTACCAAAGAAGTGGAATCTCTTGTTAAGAGGAAGAAGGAGGCCTATGTGAAGATGAGGTGTGAAGTTTCAGTTGGGGCGATGGATAGTAACAAGGTAGCGAGGAAGGATCTAAAGAGAGAGCTAAGATGAGCAAGGGGGGGACATGAGAAGTATTTGGCAGGTAGGATCAAGGAAAACCCAAAAGCTTTCTATAGGTATGTCAGGAATAAGCGAATGACTCAGGAAAGAGTAGGACCAGTCAAGGACAGGGATGGAAAGTTGTGTGTGGAGTCTGAAGAGATAGGCGAGATACTAAATGAATATTTTTCGTCAGTATTCACTCAGGAAAAAGATAATGTTGTGGAGGAGAATGCTGAGACCCAGGCTATTAGAATAGATGGCATTGAGGTACGTAGGGAAGAGGTGTTGGCAATTCTGGACAGGCTGAAAATAGATAGTCCCCAGGGTCTGATGGGATTTATCCTAGGATTCTCTGGGAGGCCAGGGAAGAGATTGCTGGACCTTTGGCTTTGATTTTTATGTCATCATTGGCTTCAGGAATAGTGCCAGAGGACTGGAGGATAGCAAATGTGGTCCCTTTGTTCAAAAAGGGGAGCAGAGATAACCCCGGCAACTATAGACCGGTGAGCCTCACGTCTGTAGTGGGTAAAGTCTTGGAGGGGATTATAAGAGACAAGATTTATAATCATCTAGATAGGAATAATATGATCAGGGATAGTCAGCATGGCTTTGTGAAGGGTAGGTCATGCCTCACAAACCTTATCGAGTTCTTTGAGAAGGTGACTGAACAGCTAGACGAGGGTAGAGCAGTTGATGTGGTGTATATGGATTTCAGTAAAGCGTTTGATAAGGTTCCCCACGGTAGGCTATTGCAGAAAATACGGAGACTGGGGATTGAGGGTGATTTAGAGATGTGGATCAGAAATTGGCTAGCTGAAAGAAGACAGAGGGTGGTGGTTGATGGGAAATGTGCAGAATGGAGTACAGTCACAAGTGGAGTACCACAAGGATCTGTTCTGGGGCCGTTGCTGTTTGTCATTTTTATCAATGACCTAGAGGAAGGCGCAGAAGGATGGGTGAGTAAATTTGCAGACGACACTAAAGTCGGTGGTGTTGTCGACAGTGTGGAAGGATGTCGCAGGTTACAGAGGGATATAGATAAGCTGCAGAGCTGGGCTGAGAGGTGGCAAATGGAGTTTAATGTAGAGAAGTGTGAGGTGATTCACTTTGGAAGTAATAACAGGAATGCGGAATATTTGGCTAATGGTAAAGTTCTTGGAAGTGTGGATGAACAGAGGGATCTAGGTGTCCATGTACATAGATCCCTGAAAGTTGCCACCCAGGTTGATAGGGTTGTGAAGAAGGCCTATGGTGTGTTGGCCTTTATTGGTAGAGGGATTGAGTTCCGGAGTCAGGAGGTCATGTTGCAGCTGTACAAAACTCTGGTACGGCCGCATTTGGAGTATTGCGTACAGTTCTGGTCACCGCATTATAGGAAGGAGATGGAGGCTTTGGAGCGGGTGCAGAGGAGATTTACCAGGATGTTGCCTGGTATGGAGGGAAAATCTTATGAGGAAAGGCTGATGGACTTGAGGTTGTTTTCGTTGGAGACAAGAAGGTTAAGAGGAGACTTAATAGAGGCATACAAAATGATCAGGGGGTTAGATAGGGTGGACAGTGAGAGCCTTCTCCCACGGATGGAAATGGCTGGCACGAGGGGACATAGCTTTAAACTGAGGGGTAATAGATATAGGACAGAGGTCAGAGGTAGGTTCTTTACGGAAAGAGTAGTGAGGCCGTGGAATGCCCTACCTGCAACAGTAGTGAATTCGCCAACATTGAGGGCATTTAAAAGTTTATTGGATAAACATATGGATGATAATGGCATAGTGTAGGTTAGATGGCTTTTGTTTCGGTGCAACCTCGTGGGCCGAAGGGCCTGTACTGCGCTGTATCGTTCTATGTTCTATAACCTTGAGGTAAAATCCTTGATCCGAGTGTATTTCTGTGGGTAGTCCATATCCAGTAAAGAATTTAAGTAACTCCTCCACAATCTTTATAGCTGTAATATTACGTACTGGAATGGACTCTGGAAACCTAGTAGGCACATCCATTATTGTCAAAAGATATTGATTCCCACTTTTTGTTTTAGGAAGCGGTCCTACACAATCAATCAGAACCCTTGTAAAAGGTTCCTCAAATGCTGGAATGGGTATTAAGGGTGCTGGTTTTATCACTGCTTGAGGTTCCCTATCACTTGACATGTGTGACATGATTGCCAAATGTAACTACATCTTTATGTAGTCCAGGCCAATAAAAACGTTTCTGGATTTTAGCTCGTGTTTTCCTTATTCCCAAATGACCTCCCACTGGTACCTAATATGCAACTCGTTTCTATACCCTACCGGCAATAGTACTTGATGAACATCTGCCCACTTTTCATCCACCTGCATATGTAAAGGTCTCCATTTTCTCATCAAGACATCACCTTTACAGTAATAACACTCTGGTATCCACTCAGATTCCTCTTCCGTGTATGCTTTCTGATACATCCGTTTTATTTCTGCTTCTTTCTGTTGTATATCTACCAATTTTCCTGAACTAAAAATATCCGCCTCATCCTCCACCTGTTCTTGTTCTTTTTCAACCATCTGATCAAAAATCGTTTCTGATAATTGCACGTCAACTTCATCTTCACTCTTTGATTTCCCCTCTTGTTTTAACCTCTGACTTTGCGACCGTGTTACTACACAATCCGGAAAAATTCCAGGATATTCGTCCTTCAACACTTCAGTTGTCTGATTCTCCACTGGTCTAGCAACCACAACCAACCATCACTCCCATCTACGATCCAGCAATATCATTACCCAAGATAAACTGTATTCCTGGACAAGATACTTTCTCTATTACTCCTACTACCACTTCACCACTCTTCACTGGACTTTCCAACCTTACCTTATATAATTGAACACCACTCCTCTCACCTTGAATTCCACATATTGCCACCTTTTCTGGCAACATTCTTCCTAAACTACATAACTCCTCATCTCTTGCCATTAAAGATCGACTAGCTCCCGGTATCTCTTAAAATTGTGACTTCTTTACCTGCTCCTTCTGATACACACGAGTAAACTTTATCCACACAAGTAAATTCTTTAAAGAGATCTGGCACCTTCTTATCAATCACCTCTTGATCAGGCTGCACAATATTTTGCACCTCGTCTTATCCTGTTTTACCACATCAACCTTCCCAGTGCTTTTCTTCAAACACCAACACTGACTTTACATGGCATAGTTTATTACAGTGAAAACATTTGAAACTTTTCTTTTCCACCCTCCTGGATTTATTTTTTAATCTGAGATACACTCTCCGTATTATCTCCCATCAGATCACCTTTACCTTTACCACTTGAGTATTTCTCATGTCCCCAGTTTCTATCCCTCACAGGCTGAAACTGATGTCGGAAACCAAGCTTTGATTTATGAACTAATTCATAATCATCTGCCATTTCTGCTGCTAATCTCGCAGTTTTAACCTTCTGTTCTTCCATATGAGTTCTGACTACATCAGGAATTGAATTTCTAAACTCCTCCAAAAGTATAATTTCTCTGAGAGCTTCATACATTTGGTCTATTTTCAAAGCCCTTATCCACCTATCAAAATTACTCTGTTTGAGGCTTTCAAACTCCATGTATGTTTGACCAAATTCTTTCCTTAAATTTCTAAACCTTTGTCTGTCGGCTTCAGGCACGAGTTCATAAGCACCTAAGATGGATTTTTTCACCACCTCATACGTCCCAGATACCTCCTCCGGTAGTGATGCAAACACTTCACTAGCTCTATCTACCAGCTTTGTTTGAATCAGTAATGCCCACATGTCCTGTGGCCATTCCATTTGTTTAGCCACCTTCACAAATGAAATGAAAAAGGCTTCTACCTCCTTCTCGTCAAACCTTGGCAGTGTCTTTAAGACAGAAGTTGATAAATTCTTGATTTCTCGAGGAATTAAGGGCTATGGAGAGAGAGCGGGTAAATGGAGTTGAAATCAGCCATGATTGAATGGTGGAGTGGACTCGATGGGCCGAATGGCATTACTTCCGCTCCTATGTCTTTTGGTCTAATGCTTGGACATATTTAAATAGGTTCCCACCAAGACTTCGACTTTGACGCTCTTTCTCACTATACTCATCACTATCATCCAACTGTACGTTTCCCTTTATGTCTGCCAATTTTAACTGACTGTCATGTTTCATGGCCATTTTCTGAAGTTCAAACTCTCTCTCTATCTTTTTCACTGATCTGTATCTCCCTTTCTCTTTCTTTGTGTTCTGCTTAGGCCAATCTTTCTTTTCTCCTTTCTTCTCCCTCCTTTTCTTTTCCCCTCTCCCTCTTTCTTTTTCCTCTCTCTCTCTTTCTCTCCTTTTTCCTCTTTGTCGTATTCAAGCTGCTTTAATTCTTTCTCCTGTTCCATTTGTTTAATTTGTAACTGACATTTTGCCATTTCCAATTACTCAAACTGTATCTCAGGCAACTTTAAATGTTTAGCCTCGGCCATAATTACCTCACCTTTTCGCATTTTGTCAGGTAATGTTAACTCCAATGTTTTTGCCAAATCTACCAGTCTGCTTTTAGTCTCTGTCCATAAGGTACTGCGTGTGACCGTCTCCACCCCCAAAAACTTCAGAGCCTGCGAAAGAGCCATTGTCCACAACACACTCCCCACTTAAACTAGAATACCACACCTGAAAAGTAACCACAATATGCTCACCTCTCACTGTCTTTAAGTTCACTAAGCCAATCCAATAGATAGACTTTTATCCCCCTCGAGCCCCCAATTTGTTATGGGCCAGGGTTTAGAGAACCCCAAAGTGTATCATGGAGTAAGTAATGCTTACGTTGTCCTTTTAACATCCAGAAGACTTACAGAAAATATAACCTTTAACAGAAGCACATCAGGTTAAAGTCACTACTGAAAACATTTATAATTCTGAATTCACCAAATGATCAAGAGATAGTCTTTTCATGGCAGAGAGATCAACAGTGCACCTGCTCTGTCTGGCTTCAGCTCCAGCACTGAAAACGAAACTAAAACACACCCTGCAGCAACAGCCTAAAACGAAAGTAAAAAGCCGACAGACAGCCCAGCTCCACCCATTCTCTGACATCACAGCAGTAATAAACACCCATTTCTCAAAGGTACTCTCACATGACAGTAGTCAAGAAAGCATATGGAATGATTGCCTTCGTTGGACCGGGCATCGAGTATAAAAACTGGCAAGTCATGCTATAGTTGTTTCGAACCTTGGTAAGGCCGCACTTGGAATATTGCGCACAGTTCTGGTCGCCACACCACCAGAAAGATGTGGAGGCTTTGGAGAGGGTGCAGAGGAGGTTTACCAGGATGTTGCCTGGTCTGCAGGGTGTTAGCTATGTGGATAGGCTGAATTGACTCGGACTGTTTTGATCAGAAAGACTGAGGTTGAGGGGTGACCTGATAAGATGTCCACAAGATTATGAGGGGCATGGATAGAGTGGATGGGCAGGCACTCTTTCCCAGGGTGGAGGGGTCAGCCACTAGGGAGCCCAGGTTTAAGGTCCGTGGGGCAAAGTTTAGAGGAGATGTGCGGGGCAGGTTTTTTACGCAGTGCGTGGTGAGTGCCTGCAACCATGTTGCCACGGGAGATTGTGGAAGCAGATACATTAACGGCGTTCAAAAGGCATCTTGACAAACACATGGATAGGACAAGGATGTGCTGAGGGTTGTGCTTGATGTGCCTGAGGCAAAGGTTGGTATAATGACCGGTACAGGCTTGGAGGGCTGAAGGGCCTGTTCTGTGCTGTATTGTTCTTTGTTCTTTGATCACATTGAATAGCAAAGCAGGCTCACAAGTCTATTTGGTCCATTCCTGCTCCAATCTCCTTTGCTTAAGTGTTACCATTCTTAACATGATTCTGAACATTGGTATGTTGGTGGAAGACAGCACTAGTCTCATTTTTCACATGAGCTTATTGAAAGATTGAAATTGATACTTCACATTTTGGAGAAATTGGAAAGTGCCACTTACTGAACTCCATTTTTGTTGTGAAGGTTGTGCTGATAATGTGAAGCTGTCGATTGTGAAGATCCAGCACTAACACATGTGCAGTTGGTTACTTTTGATCTTTAAAAGGTGCTAATTTATTTGAAAGCAAATAATAACAATGTACAGCCCCCGCCCCACGCACACACACACACACACACACACACACCATTTCTTCTGCAGATAACTCTTTGAAGAGATAAGACTAAGTTAGTTATTTGGGATATACTTTAAAGATTAAGTTACCTTTAGCCCTTATGTAATTTTGTTCAAGTCAAGTTGTTTTTCACACAAGGTTTTTATTTAGTTAGTTAACAGTTAATAAATTCCTTCTTAAATTGTAGTTGACCAATATTTTGTATAACCCAGTCTAAATAGAAATAGTGAACACATTCCCTGGGTATTCCTCCCTTTCCCAGTGTTTTCTCCCAAATCTTGCTCCATTGTTTTAAGGGAATACATTTGGCCAGTGAAGCCTTCAACAATCTCAAACAAGCAAACTACCAAATTACCAATAAAATAATGATGGACATAGTCAACATAATTTCCCAAAGGTAGGGGAGTCTAAAACTAGAGGGCATAGGTTTAAAGGGAGAGATACAAAAGGGTCCAGAGGAGCAATGTTTTCCACATAGAGGGTGGTAAGCATCTGGAATGAGCTGCCAGAGGCACTAGTAGAGATGGGTACAATTTTGTCTTTTAAAAAGTATTTTGACAGTTGTATGGGAAAGCTGGGTACAGAGGGATATGGGACTAGCTTAGTGGTTGAAAACTGGGCGGCATGGACAGGTTGGGCCGAAGGGCCTGTTTCCATGTTGTAAACCTCTGACCTCTATAATTGGCTGTGCTGTAATATCACAAGGGATGAATATTCAAATTTGGTCCTTTCGGTAATCTTGAATCACAATTCCAAGAAAGTATCACATTTCATGATGCATGGTATTTTGTCGAGAAATTCCCTTAACCACCAGGTTTTTTTAAAATTTAAAGTTCCCAATTCTTTTTTTCCCAATGAAGGGGCAATTTAGAGTGGCCAATTCACCCATCCTGCAGATCTTTGGGTTGTGGAGGTGAGACCCACACAAACACTGGGAGAATGTGCAAACTCCTCATGGACAATGATGTAGGGCTGGGATGGAACCTGTTTTTTTTAATGACCAAACAGCTCATTGGTATTGTACCTGATGTCAATTCTCAACTTGTGCTCCTGCATAATGTTGCACTGCACATTTTGCTTTGCTTTCATTCTGAAACCATTATGGAACAATTCAAAATATACATTCAAACTGTTTATAACAATATATGTTTGTAACAATGTATGGCTTTGTAGGACAGCACAAGACCCCAAATAAGAGTTCTCTAACGGCTGCTCAAACGCCTTCAAAATTGGACTTCCGGTGGCGCCTAAGCGGTGAGCAGTCGCACACGCGGTGACTCCTGTCAGGGTATTTTGTTTTTGGTCCTTTTTGCCTGGTTTATGGATGATTTCTTTGGAGGTAATTGGGTGTAGTTTGATGGAGTAAGATCCCCTCGTACAAATAATGTCCTCTAAATATAACACAAGGCAGAAATCGGGCAAGGGATTGTTTAGTAAGTTCCTCCAGCCTCAGCACAGACTGGGGGTGAACTGAAGTACTTAAGGACTCCTGGAGTTTCTTGGTTTGAAGTTCATCTGTATTTGTATTTTTGGTGGGATTTTTGTAATGTGGGGTTGTGACTTGGCTTGTTGGTGGGTGTTTTTTCTGGATGAAGTTACAAGTTTCTTTGGGGGGGGGGGGGGGCGGTTGGATGTTGATTTTCCTCTATTCCATATTTAAGTTTAGTATTGTGGGGGGGAGGGAGTCTGAACTTTAATACACTGTTTAGACAGACAACCCCGGTCCAGTTGATAACTTGGAATGTAAGGGGGTTTAAATTGCCCAGTAAAAACATCCTGGGTGTTTACACACCTGAGAAATTTCAAGATGGATGCGTTTTTTCTACAGGAGGCCCATTTGAGAATCAAGGAAGGGATGGGTGGGGCAGGTGTACCACTCTGGTTTTGATTATAGGGCGTAGGGGGCGCTGTGCTGATTAATAAGAGGATGGCTTTTTCTGCGATATATTAGCCGACCCAGGTGGGAGGTACATAATCATCAGTGGGTCATTGGCGGGCACACCGGTGGTTTTGGTTAAAGTGTATGCGCCAAACTGGGATGTCATGGTATTCATTAATAAGGTGCTGGCATCTATCCCAGACCTTGATCCACATCAGCTAATTATGGAGGGGACTTCAATTGTGTTTTGGATCTTAGGTTGGATAAGGTTGAGTCCTGAGTCTGAATCCATCAGGGATGGCAAAAGAGTTTTGGTCTTCATGGAGGAGATGGGGGGGGGGGGGCAGACCCATGGAGACCTAGGTTTCCGAGGGATAAGGAATTTTCTTTTTGTCTGCACGTCCATTGGGTTTACTCGCAAATTGACTTGTGTGTGATGGGTAGGCCTCTTCTCCCTGGGGTGAGGGAGGGGTGGGGGTGGGGGGAGGAGCAGGGTACTCTGCGATTGTGATATTGGATCATGCTCTGCATTTTGTGGACCTGATGGTGGAGCCGGGTTGCCCTCAGTGACCCCCATGGAGACTGGGCACACCCGTTGCTCGTGGATAAGAGTGTTTGTCAGTGTGTATCCTCTGCCATTGGGGAGTATGTTGAGCTCAACAGGACTGAGGCGGCCTTGCCTTCCATGCTCTGGGAAGCCCTGAAGGCAGTTATTGTGGGAGGGGGTGGAGAGATGATCTCGTCTCTAAATTTAGGATGGTGGAGAGGCCAGGTGGACCACCAGTACTCGATTGCCCCGACACCAGTTATTGGCGAAAGAAAGAAATTGCAAATGCGTTTTGAGTTGTTGTCAACGGGTTTGGCGGTGAGCCAGCTGCGACGCTTGAGGGGACTTCATATGAGTATGGGGGAGAAGACCAGTCAGCTGTTGACTCACCAGCTGAGACGGCAGACATCCTCCCGGGAGATGGTGTAGGTTAGGGACTCGGGTGGCTGGTTGGTTTCTGTCCCAGAGAAGGTTAATAAGGTGAATAAGGCCTTCGACTGTGGGTTGTTAGAGTCAGAGCCCCCTAAGAAGGGTTGATCAATGAAGCAATTTCTGGATGGATTGACCTTTCTGGAGGTGGGGCAGGATTTGGAGGTGCCAGTAGAGCCGGAGGAGATCAGGAGCTGTATTCAGTTAATGCAGGCGGGCAAAGCACCGGGTCCAAGTATATAGGCTGAGAGGTGGTAAATCTAGAACTGAGATGAGGAGGAACTACTTCTCTCAGAGGCTGATGAATTTGTGGAACTCGGTGCTCCATAGTGCTGTGGAATCTGAGTCAATAAATGGTTTCAAGAAGGAGACACATTTATTTCTGATTTAAAACAGGTTAAAGAGATATGGGCAACAGATGGGGAGGTGGATTAGAGACCAGCCATGATCTGATTGAATGGCGGAGAAAGCTCGAAGGGCTGCATTGCCTACTTCTGCTCCCAATTCCTATGTCTAGATGAACTCCCCATCGAATTTTAGAAAGTTTGCTGGTCAGTTGGTCCCACCTTTCCTGGATGTGTTTAATCATTCCATGTCGCAGGGGCCACGCTGGCGCTAGCTTCGATTTCGATTTCCTTGATCTTGAAGAAGGACCAGTATTCCATGTAATGTGGGTCGTATCGGTCTATTTCATTGTTAAATGCTGGCTATCTGGGGGTGATTTCGGAGGAGCATACTTCGAGTTGTTACGAGTCGGCAGTTGTCAGCCAATATTACGAGATTGTTAAATGTTGTGTTGCCACCCTCCTTGGGGCGAGAGGTGAATATTTCGATGGACGCAGAGAAGGTGTTCGATAGGGTTGAGTGGGGTTACCTCTTTGAGATCCTGGCATGGTTTGGCTTCAGACCAAAATTTATTTAATGGATTAGGCTTTTGTACAGGAGCCCCCAACCTGAGTGTATGTACTAATGCCCTGAACTCAGGTTATTTCCAACTGATCAGGGATACAAGGCAGGGCTGTCCGTTGTCTCTGCTTTTGTTTGCATAGCAATCGGACTGCTGGCCATTGCGTTGAGGTCGTCTAACAGATGGAGGGGGATAGAGCATGGGGGTCGGGAGCATAAGGTGTCCTTGTATGTGGACGATTTGTTACCATGTATCACGGACCCACTCTTCAATGTGGGGAGATAATGGAGTTGCTCAGGAAGTTTCGCTCCTTTTCGGGGTACAAACTGAATCTGGGCAAGAGTGAATATTTTCTGGTGTATTCCCTGGGGAGGCTGCCGTTTTGTCCAGCCAGGACTAGCTTCCGGTATCTGGGAATTCAGGTGGCCCATGACTGAGCCTCGCTCCATAAACTTCACTTTTCTAGTCTGATGGAGGGGGTAAAAAGAAAGGAGCAATCACATTGCTGGGACTGTTCTATAAGCCCCCTAACAGTCCGGAAGAAATAGAATAGCAGATATGTAGGCAGATTTCAGAGAAGTGTAAAAGTAATAGGGTAGTGACAGTGGGGGATTTCAGGTTCCCCAATATTAACTGGGGTATCCATACTGTGAATGGTTTGGAGGGAGTGGAATTCTTAAAATGCATCCAGGAGAACTTTTTAAGCCAGTACGTAGAGGGTCCTACAAGAGAGGGACAGTCCTGGACTTAATTTTAGGTAACAAAGCTGGGCAAGTGGTTGGAGTATCAGTGGGGGAGCATTTTGCAGACCGTGATCATATCTCCATTAGATTCAAGATTGTTATGGTAAAATAGAAGGATGGACCGGAGATCAATGTTTTAAACTGGGGGAACCCGGTTTTAATAAGGTCAGATATAATTTGGCCAGATGGATTAGGAGCGGACACCTTTAGGTAAATCTGTGACAGAACAGTGGGATGCATTCAAGAAGGAAATAGTGAGAGTACAGGGCCAGCATTTTCCAATCAAGAAAACGTGTGGGATCACCAAATCCAGCAAACCCTGGATATCAAGTGATAGCAGAAGCCCTAGAGGTGTATAGAATGTTCAAGATGGAACTTTTATTTTAAAAAAAATTAGGAGAAATAAAAGGATGCTGGTAGGTAAAATAAAGGAAAATCCTAAGTTGTTTTGCAAGTATATTAAGGGTAAAAGGACAACCACGGAAAGATAGGGCACATTAAGGACCACAGTGATAATTTGTGTGAGGATGTAGATGGTGTTCTACATGTATTCTTTGTGTCGGTGTTCACACATGTGAGGGATGCTGTGGGTAGAGGAATCAGAGAGAAGATCTGTAATAAAATTAAAGTGATTAACATAGAAGAGTGGTCTGTCTGGAATAAAAGTGGACAAATCTCCAGGTCCAGATGAAATATATCCCAGGGTGTCGTGTCATGTGAGAGTACCCTTTAAGAAATGGGTGTTTAAGAAATGTACCTTTAAGAAATGGAGCTGCTCATGTTACTGCAGTGATGTCAGTGTGGGCGGAGCTAAGCTCCACTTCTGCTTTTTGAGTTTCAGTTTGAGAAAGCTTGGGGGTGTCTGTGAGCTGCACTGCTGTTGATCTCTGCCATGAAGGACTATCTCTTAATCATTTGGTGAATTCAGAAGAAGTATAAATGTTTTCAGTCTTGAATGTCAACCCTGATGTGCTCCTGTTTGGAGGTTTGTTAAGTTTTTTTGGATGTTAAAAGAACAGCATACAGATTACTTAGTGTTGTATTCTTTGGGGGGTGTATTTGAATTAATGGTTGCTAAGATATTCACTCTTTGTTTTAAAAAGGTTATCTTGAGTTAATAGAATAAACATTGTTTTGTTTTCAAAACCACTGGTCCATTTTCTGCTGTACCATACCTGTAGAGTAAGCCGTGTGCTCCCCATACCACAATCTATTAAAAGTTGTGGGTCAGGTGAACTCCATGATACACTTTGGGATTCTCTAAACCCTGATCCATAACAGTTGAATGAGGCAAGGGAGGAATTAGTAGGGACACTGGCAATAATTTTCAATTCCTCTCTGGCCATAGGAGAAGTGCCGGAGGGCTGGAGGTTAGCCAATGTGGTACCATTACTCAAAGGAAGAAGGGATAAACCAGGAAACTGCAGGCCAGTCAGTCTAACCTCAGTGGTGGAGAAACTATTGAAAGCAATTCTCAGAGACAGAATTAATCTGCATTTGGAGAGGCAGGGATTAATCAATAACGGTCAGCATGGTTTTGTTGAGGGGAAGTCATGTCTGATCAATTTGATTCAGTTTTTCGAAGATGTGACCAGGTGCGTTGATGAGAGAAATGCATTTGACATAGTCTACTTGGATTTCAGCAAGGCCTTTCATAAAGTTCCACATGGAAGACTGATAGTGAAGGGATCCAAGGAAATTTAACAAATTGGAATTTAAATTGGCTGAGTGGCTGGAATCAGAGGGTGATGGTCGAGGGGTGTTTTTCTGACTGGAAGCCTGTGTCCAGTGGAGTCCCACAGGGATCAATGTTGGGGCCCTTGCTGGTTGTGGTTTATATAAATGATTTATGCATGAATGTAGGAGCGTTTTTCAGTAAGTTCCTGGATGATACAAAAATTGGTGGGGTGGTAAATGAGAAGGAGAATAACCTTAGATTACAGGAGGATATTGATGTGCTGGTCAAATGGGCTGATCAGTGGCAAATGGAATTCAACCCGGATATGGGCGAGATGATTAACTTGGGTAGGACAAGCAAGGCAAGGGAATACATGAAAAACAGCAGGACTCTGGGAAGCACCGGGGATCAGAGGGACCTTGGTGTGCATGTACACCTGTCCCTTAATGTAGCAAAGTAGGTCGACACAGTGGTTAAGATGGCATATGGTATAATTGCCTTTATTAGCCGAGGCATAGCGTTTAAGAGCTCTGAGATTATGCTGGAACTGTAGAAAATGTTGGTTAGGCCACAGCTAGATTATTGTGTGCAGTTCTGGAATCCACACTAAGGAGGGATTTGATAGGCCTGAGGCCTGGAAAGGGTGCAGAGGAGATTAACCAGGATATTGCCTGGGCTGGGGCGTTTCAGGAAGAGCTACTGAATAGACTTGGGTTTGTTGCCTTGGAGCAGATGAGACTGATTGGGGCATGGGGGGGGGGGGGGGCGGTGATTGAGATGTATAAAATTATCAGAGCATAGATAGAGTAGACAGAAACAAACCTTTCCCGTGATGGAGGGATCAACGACCAGGGGCTTAGATTTAAGCTACGGGGCAGGAGGATTAGATTGGATGTTTTTTACCCAGATAGTGGTAGAAGTTTGGAATTTGTTGCCTTAAAGGGTGGCAGAGGGAGAGACCCTCTGGGCGGCACGGTAGCAAATTGATTAGCACTATTGCTTCACATCTCTAGGATCCCAGGTTCAATCCCAGGGGCAGCTTGAGTCACTGTCTATGCAGAGTCTGCACGTTCTCCCCGTGCCTGCATGAGTTTCCTCCGGGTGCTCCGGTTTCCTCCAACAAGTCCCGAAAGACATGTTCGTTAGATGAATTGGACATTGTGAATTCTCTCTCCGTGTACCCGAACAGGCGCCGGAATGTTGCGACTAGGGGCTTTTCACAGTAACTTCATTGCAGTGTTAATGTAAGCCTACTTGTGACAAGAATAAAGATTATTATTTAAGAAGTATTTAGATGTGCACTTGTGATCCCAAGGCTGTGGGCCAAGTGATGGAAAAACGGATCAGAATAATTAAGTGATTGTTTTTGATGGACCAAATGGCATTTTATGTGCTGTAGGACTCTATGACTCTACGGCCAATTTGACAAGGTGGAACACCCTTCCTCTTGGCGGGAAGGGTACAGATGGCGAAGATGAAGGTTTTTGTTCGTGTTCCCAGTCTTTTTTCCTTTTGCAGGGTTAATACATTGATATCTGCTTTTGTTTGGGCTGGTAAGACTCCTTGGGTTGGTAGGACATTTATATAAAGGGATAGGCAGTCGGGGAGGGAAGGTGGAGGAGGGGCAGCTTGGTGGGGAGGGGGGATTGGCACTGCGTAATCTGTTATGTTACTACTGGGTGGCAAATACTGATGAGGTGCGGGGATTGTTCAAGGATCCGGACTCTGCAGGGGGAGGGGGGGGGGGGGCGCGAATGGACAAGGTTTCGTGCATGGGGTCGGGTCTGAGGCTCCTGGTTACTGCACCATTCCCGTTTTTCCCTGCTCGATTCTCTTTGAGCCAGGTGGTGATAGCCACTTTGGTTGGAATCAGTTTAGACAGCATTTTAACCTGGGTTCCATGTCACTGCTGGCTCTGATTTGCAAGGACCATAGGTTTGTGCCGTCTGGTTTACATTCATCATTTAGGGTATGGGAGAGGGAGGGAGTGGAGAGGTTTAGGGACATGTTTCTGTAGGCTAGTGTCGGGAGGGTCGCAGAGCCGTTGTCCGCGGCGCTCCCGATCGCGCAAATCCCCGCGCAGCAGCCGACTTTTCACAACACCGGCTGCAAGCGGCCGCAAACATGTTTAAAAAATACATTTGGCCGCATTGCGCATGCGCGCCGGTCATCGGGCACGCATGCGCAGTGCGGCTGCTATTTTTTTAAAGGGTTGCAGCTTTTTGTTTTATAAGTTGTGTAGTGGTTTTTATTCATTCATTTTATTCATTTAATTTTTTTTTCGTTTATTTTATTCATTTTTTTTTACAAGTTGGGGGGGGTTTATTCATTTTATTTTACAAGTTCGGGGGGGGGTTTATTCATTTTTTTCATTTATTTTATTCAATTTATTTTACAAGTTCGGGGGGGGGATTTTTTTCATTTATTTTACTCATTTTGTTTTTATTTTTTTTACAAGTTCAGAGGGGAGGGGTTTATTTGATAAAATTTTACAGGAAAAAATTCAGAACTTGGGACAGATGGGAACTCCATACCTTCCGACACCAGAAGGCTTCACCTTCATCCAACAGGTTCCATTGGAGGAGCGTGTACGAGGGCCAAAGGGATCCCAAGCCATTTCCTCCATTTTTGTCAGCCGCAAACAAGGTGAGAGAAAATGGTGGGTCGCGCAGATCGGCCGGCGTGGGTCGCGAAGGTCGGCCAGGTTGGGTCCCGAAGGTTGGCCGGTTGGTAAAAATGGGTCCCCGGGAAAAAAGTTTGAAGAACACTGATTTAGAGTACCCAATTATTTTTTTCCAATTAAGGGGCAATTTAACATGGCCAATTCACCTACCCTGAAACCCATGTAAGCAGCAGTGCAAACCACTGTGCCACCGTGCTGCCCCCCCCCCCAGTGTGTTTTTAACTCGTATACGATGGACAAATGACCACAAGTTGTTTCATATAATACTATAGTTTATTTACTGTCTCACAATTGTTACTGTTAGTCAATCACACACACATGCAAGTTGAAGTGTAAGCTAATACACACAAGACCTTGACTTTCAAGTGACTGAGGGCAGCACGGTGGTGCAGTGGTTAGCACTGCTGCCGATGTCCCAGGCTCTGGGTCACTTGTTATGGTCCAGGGTTTAGAAAACTCCAAAGTATATCATGGAGTTCACCTGACCCACGACGTTTGATAGATTTTGGTTATGGGGAGCACAAGGGTCCACTCTCCAGGTGTTATGCAACAGAGACCTTAAGTATTTTTAAAACAAAGCTATGTTTATTCTATGAACCCAGTTAACATTTTATAAACACACAGTGAACATCTTATCAACTACCAACACACGTAACCCCACAGATACAATACTCTATAGGTAACCCCTGATACCTTTCCAAGCAACATCCATAAGTTAAACCCTTTTTAACAAAGACAGCAGGTTTAAATTCTGTACAGAAACAGGTATTACTTTGAAATCATCAAGTGAGCTGAAGACGTTCTTTAGCTTGTAGAGAGAGAGATCAGAACATCTTCTTGCTTTGAATGCAGCTCTCCAACACTGAAAACGAAACCAAAAATAGAGCCACAAAGCAGCTTTTCAGCTCAAAACGAAAGTAAAAGACAGCCCAGTTCAACCCACACACTGACATCACAGCAGCTATTTGATAAACACCCATTTCCCAAAAATACATCCACATGACACACTGGTCGTGTGGTGTTCGCACATTCTCCCCGTGTTTGTGTGGGTTTCGCCCCCACAACCCAAAGATGTGCAGGGTAGGTGAATTGGCCACGCTAAATTGCCCCTTAATTGGAAAAAATTAATTGGGCACTCTAAATTTTTTTTTAAACTTTCAAGTGACTGGCAAGTACTGGGTAGATAAAGCCTTTTTCTGTGACCCGCAGCCTTGCAATTCTCAATGGTTGGTTGTTGGTCTTCCTCGCCCTTGGTTCTGGTCTTCCTTCTGCTGGTGTTGTGGATTGTCGTCGTCTTTGACCAGTGAAGGTTCACCATTGTTTGTTGGTGCTGCAGAGAGCAATTCGAAGGTGGTGCAGCACCTTTTAACCTGCTTGGATTTCGTGCCCTTTGGTGGGCGGTCTCCGAGTTATTTGTCAGTCAATTGATCAGGGCTCGCATTCAGCTGGAGCCGTGGCCATTTTTGGAATATTTGGCTCGCTAGTGCTGCAGACGGAGACGAGGGCACATGTCCGATCCTAGACTTGCTAATGGACCGGAGGCGGAGTTCTGCTTAGGTGGAGGTCCCCGGTGCCGCCTCAGGCCTCGGCTTGGTTGGGGGACCTGATGGAATGTATGTACTTTGAGAAGATCAAGTATACCATGAGGGGTTCGGTGGAAGGGTTCAAATCGAGTTGGCAGCCCTTCATCTGCTTTATCCTGTTGAGGGAAGGTGTTGGTCTTTTTATTTTTTATTAAGATTTTGTTTTCTCGAGGGGAGGGGAGGGGATTGGGTGGGTGTAATTTTGGTATCGTACGGGGTTGGGATTTATTGTATTTTTGTTGTAATGAAAATCTTGTTTGAATAATTTATTTTGACTCCAAAATTGGAGCAGGACACTGTGTGTGTGGGTGTGTGGATGTATGTGTATATTTTTAAAACCCTAATTGGATTTATGATAAAGGCATCCTCAGTCTTCCAAATGCATAATTAAATTTGAGCAGTTGACTTAGTCACAAGACAAGGTGAATCTACAAAACCCTTTACAATGGTTTTTAAATACCAAATGTGGTATTACGCAGTTTCATGAATCTTGCAGACATGGCAAAATGTATATCATAGTAAGCTGATGCTCCTCTGATGTCTGGATATTTAGATCTATTGCCCGAGGTCCAGTGAAAAGTATTGTTCTGAGTACAGTCCAGACCGATCATTCCAAACATGAAAAACATAGGCAGATGATAAATACACAATGTAAATACATAGACACAGACATCAGGTGAAGCATACGGAGTGTAGTACTGCTCAGTGGATAAGATGTGAAGAGATCAGCGCAGTCCATAAGAGGGTAATTCAGGATTCTGGTATCAGCAGGGAAGAGGCTGTTTTTGAATCTGTTTGTACGCGTTCTCAGACTTTTATATCTCTTGCCCAATGGAAGAGTTTGGAAGAGAGAATTCGATCCCAGGGTGCTGCAGAAGTGTCAAATTATTTCAATGGAATCTACTTTCCTGGGTTCCAGCCAGTTATTAAGCAACCAAAATATGTGTGCCCAACCAAAATGATGGTTAACCTGGTCACTTTGCTGAGGTGACAACAATGCATTTATATAGCATTTTTAAGTACAAATTGTTGCAAGATCATACTGAGTTAACCGAAAAATAATTGGCCAGCCTATAGAATGTGAGGTTGCGGCCACCCTAAAATTTAGCAGTGCTTTATTATGCATCTGGCTGGTGTTTTCCCTGACTTTGGTGTCCGTTCACAGTGTTTTAATCTAGTTTTTTAAAATGTATATTGTATAAATTGGGGAGTGGGATCATCGTGGTGCATAAGGTGTTTTAATTATTTTTAAATGGTGTACACACACCGTAGAATTATTGTCTGAGGTGCAGCTAAAGAACAATGTTGAAAAAGGAAAGTTAGGGCAGCACGGTGGCACAGTGGTTAGCATTGCTGCCTCACGGCGCCGAGGTCCCAGGTTCGATCCCGGCTCTGGGTCACTGTCAGTGTGGAGTTTGCACATTCTCCCCGTGTTTGCGTGGGCTTCGTCCCCACAACCCAAAGATGTGCAGGATATGTGGATTGGCCACACAAAATTGCCCCTTAATTGGAAAAAATGAATTGGGTACTCGAAATTTATATTTAAAAAAAAAAAGAAAAAGGAAAGTTAGCTTTAAAAAGAGAAAATAATCCATCCCTCAATGAGCTTTTGATGGATAAATTTTAAAATCCCTATTCAAAGATAGATCCCTATTCCGAAGAAGATCCATTCAACAAACATATCAATCCAGAAAGTACCTCATTGTAGCAATTAAGCTCTTAACTTATTTCAGGATTTTTGACTCCACTATTCTGCTTAGAAATCCATTTCATATATGGATTGTTTGAAGGAAGTGTTCCTGACATCAAATTTGCCTTTAAACAATTTGAACTTAATTTAGGCTTTGTGCTCTATCATCACCATTTAATTTGAAATCTCAAAGAGTAACTTTTCCTGAACCACTTGAGGTTCCCCATCAGTTGCCTTATTTAAGGCTGAAAGCCCAGGTTTCTCCACTCATTTCTCATGGAAAATTCAGTATCCTGATGCAAGAGATCAGTTTTGTGAATTTTTATACACTGCCTCCAAGTTTGAATGTATCTAGGTGATCAGAACTGGACACCCCTGTGCAGTTGCTCGGAGCACTCTGTAGAGTTGAAGCTTGACTTCCTCCAACTTGGTCTATTTTTCAAATGTAATTCAGCATGCTATTTTTGCTTTGATTGCTGTTCAATGACTGAACATGCTTTTTTTGTTCAATAATATTTGCATTTATCTCGATAGTTTCATCACTGCTCTGCCCATTCTGCCCAGTTTCACCAGTCCCTGCTTCAGACTGCTGTCACCAAACTTGAAAGGGGGAGCAGCACACCATGCTCACATTACTGCGATAAGCAGTCACTTTTATATTTAATATTTTGTATGCATAGCCTATGTCATTATGGTTTTAAACACAATCATTAAAGGGGCTGCACGGCTGCACAGTGGTTAGCACTGCTGCCTCGCTGCACTGATGACCCAGGTTCGATCCCGGCCCTAGGTCACTGTCCTTTTGAAGTTGCACATTGTCCCCATGTCTGCGTGGATCTCCCCACCACAACCCAAAGATGTACAGGGTAGGTGGATTGGCCACACACTAAATTGCCCCTTAATTGGAAAAATAAACACTAAAGAAAATATTGACATAAATTGTCTAAAATGCTGCCAATGGCATTTTGATAAATGTAGCGGAGAAGCAGTGGTCCCCATGCAGGCTGGCTGAGTCTTGATAGCCAGGAACACATTTTGGAAAAATCAAAGTTACCATGTTGTGATTTCTTTTTGATCTGTGATCTCAAGATTCAGCATTTGGAAGTGCAGGTTTGCTCAGTAAGTCCTTTTGTGTCATCCACTATTCTATGGTAATTTTCATGGAATCCCCTACACTGCAGAAGGAAGCCATTTGACCCATCGAGTCTTTACTGACTCTCCGAAAGAGCACTTACCTAGGTCCACTCCTCCGACCAGCCAGCCCTATACCCATAACCCTGCAACTAACCTATATCTCCCTGGAAGCTAAGGGGCAATTTAGCATGGCCAATCCACTTAACTTGCACATCTTTGGACTGTGTGAGGAAACTGCAGCACCCGGAGGAAACTCACGCAGACACGGGGAGAACATGCAAACTCCACGCGGTCACCCAAGGCTGAAATCAAACCCAGGTCCCTGATGCTATGAGGCAGCAGTGCTAACCACTGTGCCACCACAAGGCAGGGGAAAACCTACTAAGTTCCCCAGTGTCTCAGTGGGTGATTGTGTAATGCAGTGCCAGGCTTTAAGTTTGATTCCTGACCTGATTTAATCTTGGTGGTGGGAATGCACAGCTTCCTCCTCAAGAGTGGAAAGACTCAGCTAGGGTTGTTGCCCCACCAATCCCTGCTAGAATTCGGATTGTGTGAGCGCTGAAAATTAGGCTCACTGTGATGGGCCTATGATCAAATAACTCATTCGCGATTCTTGTTCCTGTTCACTTCATGCCATTTGGGTATGTAAATACATGTGGAGTAGTATGCAAATATAAACTTTCAAAAGAAGGGGGTAGGAAATAATCAATGGTTGAAGGAAGCTAATTCACATCATTTCAGAACAATTTGCTTCTATAACTCTTCTACTGTGATTCTTATCAAAAGATCGATGATACTAAATTTCAGTTGGATAACTAGCTCGATTGCTAACTTTCTTGTTTTTATCTTGTTGGGTCCAAGAGCAGTTTTCCCTTTGAGGTTAGGTTTCCACAGTAAAGCGTTAATTTCTTGATTATTAAGATTTGCTATGGTGTGTACCGCATATTTTATGCAGTTTTCCTTCTCTTCATTTACAATATACATTGATAATTTAGATCAGGGAACCAAATGCAATATTTCTAAGTTAGCTGACAACATGAAAAATGTAAGTGGCGAGGAGGCTTTGCAGAGACTTCAGGGTGATTTAGTTAAGTTTGAGTGGGCAGAAGCAGCATTACATGGATAAAAGTGAACTTATCCACTTCGGAAGGAAAAACAGAATGACAATATTATTCAAATGGTGATATGTTGGGAAATGTTGACTTACAAAGGGGCCTGGGTAGTCTTGTACACCAGTCACTGATTACAAACATAAAGGTACAGCAAACGTTTAGGAAGGCACATGGTATGTTGGCCTTCATTGCAAGAGGATTTTGAGTACAGGAGCGAGGATGTCTTTCTGTAGTTGTAGAGGGGCTTGATGAAACCACACCTGCAGTATTAAGTGCATTTTTGGTCTCCTTAGCTAAGAAAGGATATACTTGCCAGAGAGGGAGTACAGCCAGGGTCCACCAGACTAATTCGTGGGATAGCAGGATTTTCAAATGAAGAGCGATTGAGTCGACGAGACCTATATTCACTGGAGTTTAAAAGAATGAGAGGGGATCTCATTGAAATGTGCAAGGTTCTGTTAGGATTGGACAGACTGCATGCAGGGATCTTGCTTCATCTGGCTGGGGTATCTAGAACAAGGGCCCACAGTCTCAGGGTACTGGCCATTTGGTAATGAGATGAAGAGAAACTTTTTCACACAGAGGGTGGCAAACCTATGGAATTCTCTGCCACAGAGACTGTGGAGGCCAAGTTACTGAATATATTTAGATAGGAAATATATAGATTTCTACACTCTAAAGTCGTCAAGGGAATGGGTGGGCGGGTGGGGGGGGGGGGCGATGAGTGTAGGAGCATGTTGTTGAGGTATAGGGTCAGCCATGATCATATTCAGTGGTGAAGCATGCTCGAAGGGCTGAAATACCTACTCCTATTTTCTATGTCTCATACCTAGTCATTCAGTTCTTTATTGATAAGCCTATGGGAAGTTTATACACATGTTCTTTTAAATTTAATTCTCTGTTCACATGTGAACACAAAAATAATAGAGAGGAGCTAATTGCAATAAGTGTGAGCTAATTGCAATAAATGTAATACTGCATGGTAAAAATGCATTAAATTTTTGAGAAGCTAGTAAGGCAAGAGAGTACAAGTTTGAATTAGTGACTTGGGGAGGAACAATCTTTACTTAAAGACAATGTGTGATGAATTTTGGAAATTATCATATTTTATATTTTTCTGCAGTAATGTTATTAAAACCTGTGTTAAGATGCATGCAGACAGTATGACTGCTGGAGTGGTTATTAAGGTGTTGTAAATGTGCGATAATCATTGATTTGCAGGTGAAGTGTTCTGCTAATAGATCTTGAGAAACCATTTACGTGTTTACAGATAGCTAGCTAATGGAATATTGTTTAGGTTTGTAGGGCCCCTGGGGTGCTGATAATTTCTGAGCGGTATTGTGTTTGGCCCTGTTTAAACAAGTCAAGGGACATCTTGTAAGAAGAGACAAAAGAATGCCTTCTGCTTTGGACACAGATGATGTAGTTAATAGGAAGAGCCAGGTCTGCCTGAAACGTCAGTAGGTCCTAAACTTCTAATCTGAACAGAGGTGTTTCCGTCTGAAATGTTCTCTCTCCAAAGATTCTGGACAGAGAAAAGCAAGTAAAACCCTGGTTGTTAACTTTATTCATGAGTGGTATTTAATATATATTGGTTTGCTTAATTGGAACATAGTGGCAAGCTTAGGAAGTAAGTTATGGTTTCTTCTTTTACTTAAGAACTGTTGTAACTGTTAACTGTAAAGCTGTTTCTTTATTGCTGATGTGGTGAATTCTGTGATTGAATTTAAAGTTTCTTTGAATAAAAAAAGTGCTATCACTCCTGTGGTGCAGTAACATTTCCTCAGTCTGAGCAAAGGTTAAACAGGTTGGGATTTAGAAGAATGAGAGGTAATCTCATTGAAACATATAGGATTCTTCAGGGGCTTGACAGGGTTAATGCTAAGAGGATGTTTCCCCTCATGGGAGAGTCTCAGACAAGAGGGCCTAGTCCCAGAATCAAGGGTGCCAATTTCAGACAAAGATGAGAATATTCTTCTCTGAGGGTTGAGAGTTTTCAGAACTCCTTGCCACGGAGAGCTGTGGGGGCAGAGTCCTGGTGTATATTTACGGATGAGGGATTCATGATCAGTAAAGGAATTGAGTGTTACGAGGAAAGGGCAGGAAATTAGACGTGAGGAATGTCGGATCAGCAATGAGGCCAGTGCTTAGCACTGTTACTTCACAGTGCCAGGGATCCGGGTTCGATTCCGGCCTGAGTCACTGACTGTACGGAGTCTGCACGTTCTCCCATGTCTTCTTGGGTTTCCTCCCACAAGTGCTGAAAAACTTGCTTGTTAGTTGAATTGGACATTCTGAATTCTCCCTCTGTGAAACCTAACAGGCGCCGCACTGTAACTTCATTGCGGTGTTAATGTAAGCCTACTTGTGATAATAAAGATTATGATTATATTGAATGACGGAGTCATCTCGAGAGGTGACTGGCCTCCTCCTGTTCCCATTTCTTATTGTCTCATGAAAATAGTTGGGTTCTCATTTGGGATCCTAACAAATACATGTTAAAATAATAAACCAAGTATCACTAGCCAAGATTATGGAATCCAACAGAAGTCCAAGCTGTGTTTCAATGTTGGGCTAGATGACTTTCTGCAAAGTTTGGAAAAATTCTATGGGATCAATAGACTTTTTCTCATGTCCTTATACACAGGGGATTCTGTTCATCTTATCAATTCGAGCATTTCCTGCTGTAGAATTCATTCATTTTCCAATATAGTATTACATAAATAACTGGGAGACCAGACATTTGTCGTTACACTAAGTTTAACCCAAAGTTAACTGAAAACTATTTATTTCACTTATCAGCTTACAGAGAACATTTTCACATTTGATTTTCAATTTTTCTAGTTTGTAGTATGTCTGTATATGGAGGGGATAGAAATGAAGAAACTTATTTTGCTGGTATTTAAGGTGACTTAATGCTACCTTTTTCACATCAATAACATGAAAATTTTTAATCAATTTAACTAAACCTCATGGGGCACTTGCTCTTTAGGCACTGAATTGTTTTATGAATGGGTGACCGAGAATCGTATGTTTTCTTTTTGTTTAATAATTTGCCTTTGTTGTATTATGAAATCTTTCTAATGTTTCTTTAATGCCATTACTTACAAAATTTGCCTGTGCATGCCATTTTACCTCGCGTGGTATACTCTGTGTGCATGCATCTGTTGCGATTCATGCTGGCAGCCATTTTGGTGTTTTATTATTTCCTCAACGTGCGCATCGCTGGCTCGGCCAGTGTTTTTATTGCTCATCCGTAATTGCCCTTGAGAGAATGGTGGTGAGCCGCTGCAATCTGTGATGTACGTACGCCCACAGTGCTGTATGGGAGGGTGTTCCAGGATTTTTACTCCAAGACCGTAAAAGGTCATTTCAATCAGGATGGTGTGTAGTTTGGAAGGGAACTTGGGAGGCGGTGGTGTTCCCATGCATCTACTGTCCTTGTCTGGATGATTGAGGTCACAGGTTTGGAAGGTGCTGTCAAGACAGCCTGGGTGAGTTGCTACAATGCATCTTGGAGATGGTGCACACTGCTGCCACTGTGTGTCAGTGGTGAAGGTGGGGGATAGGGTATCCAGGAAACAGGCTGCTTTGTCCTGGATGGTGTCAAGCTTCTACAGTGTTGTTGAAGCTGCACTCATCCATGCAAGTTACGACTATTCCATCACACTCCTGACTTGTGCTTTGTAGATGGTGGTTCGGCTTTGGGGAGTTGAGTTACTCTCCAAAGCATCTGATCTGCTACAGTAGTTTTTTTTTAAATTTAGTGTACCCAATTCATTTTTCCAATTAAGGGGTAATTTAGAGTGGCTAATCCACCTACCCTGCACATCTTTTGGGTTGTGGGGGCGAAACCCAAGCAAACACGGGGAGAATGTGCAAACTCCAAACGGGATTGAACCTGGGACCTCGGTGCCATGAAGCAGCAATGCTAACTACTGTGCCACCGTGCTGCCCCAGCTACAGTATTTATATGGCTGGCTCAATTTATGGTCAGTGGTAACCCCCAGAATGTTAATAGTGGGGATTTGGCGATGGTAATGTCATGAGTGTCAAGGGGAGATGTTTGGATTCTCTCTTGTTGGAGATGGTCATTGCCTGGCACTTGTGTGGCACGAATGTTGCATGTCATATATTAGCCAAACCTGGATATTGTCCAGGTTTTGCAGCATTTGGACTTGGACTGCCTCAGTATCTGAGAAGTTGCAAATGGTGATGAATTTTGCAGTCATCATCAAGCATCCCCATTTTTGACCTTACGATGGAGGGAATATTATTGATGGGATAGCTGAGGATGGTTGAGCCTTGGACATTATGCTGAGGAACTCCTGCAGTGATGTTTGGGGGCTGAGATGATTGACCTCCAACAACGGCAACCATTTTCCTTTTGGTGAAGGTAATTTGATGCCAGCAGTGGCATTTTGTAGCTCAACATTCCAGCTAATGCTGCCTCTTAACCTCGTGTGGCTGGTTCAGCAGCAGGTCTCCCAGCAGTCATGCCATTTAATGGGATGATCAGCTACTTATGGGCTCATTGCTGATTGGCTTCTGCTGGCTGTGATTATAAAAGTGTTTCCTTACCAGAGTTGTTAAAGTTGCTGATGCCTCCAGGGTGAAGTGTGGCACATTTCTCTTTTCAAGCCTTCTGCACAAACCAATTGCTCCCATACATGGGTGAATAGCATGTATTCTTCTCGGCCTACAGCATGACTGGGAGAATGAAAGAGGTGACAGAGAGCTGTACAATTGCTGGAAGAGAGGGGCTCTGAAGGAGCCCATACCTGCTGAGAGCAATCACGGAGCAATTCTCCTACTTTAACCATGGGAAAGAACAATGTGTCAGGTGCCACCTCTTCGCTTAGGAGGTTCTCATTGAAATCTGGGACCTTTTTTATTCTCTCATGGGATATGGATGTCATAGGCAAGGCCAGCATTTGTTTCCTTCCCTAATTTCCCTGGAGTTTAGTGGCTTCCTGAACCATTTCAGAGGGCAGCTAAGAGTCGAGCATGTTGCTGTGGGTCTTGAGTCACATGGAGGTCAGATTTCCTTCCACTAAAAGGGCATTAGTGAACCAGATGGATTTTTACAACAATCTGTTAGTGTCACAGAGACTAGCTTAATTTTCCATTGTGGGATTTGGTTCCATGTCTGTAAATCATTTGTCTGATCTCTGGATCACTAGTCCAGTAACATTATCACTGTACAACCATCTCCTTCTGTAGCCTCAAAGTGCAGCCAGAATGGTATTGCCAGTGGGTGGGGAGATGACCATGAACTTGCACAGCTGTATGAGCCGAAAGCTGAATACAATTAATTCTTTCTTATCAGACCACAGCTGGTTTAGCGAGCAAATAGCTTTGCAAGGATAACTGGTAGAGTGTCATTAGCTACACACACATTCCTGTGAAAGCAACACATGTTAATTCTGAGGTGTACCGCAACCAAAAGTAATTCCACTCCTCAACCTCCTGCTAGTGTGCTATCATGCAGGTCAATGCTGTTATGCTAGCAGTATCTTATTCTACATCAGTTCACTGTGCCACCTGCATTTCAGCCACCATAACAAATGAGAGGGTGACTACAGGGTGATGAGCCATGTGTCAAAAGACAGCCTTCATGACTCCAGTGTGCAGCCCATGTGCATGTAGACAACATGCACACAACAAAAGCCATGTTACCACATAAAATGTGATAGAGCAGACTATGGGGTTCTTTAAACAATGACCCATAACTTCCTGGTTCCCCACTGTCCCATTTAGGGGTATGCCAATGATGTGCTGGAGAATCCCCCCAGGAAAGTTCCCACACAAGAGTTTACCGACAATTGTCCAAAGATGGTAACTTGCCCAGACAATTGCACTGGGTTGAGAACCATCCAACAGAAACTTTTTAAATTGCTAACTTTGGATGGTCCTGACAGTTTTACCCTGATATTTAGTCTGAAAGAGTTAGGAGGGAAAACAAATCACTTCTAACTCCAGAGTAACTATTTAAACACCCAGACCAGGCCTTGCATGCAACCCCCCCCTTCCCCCACACCACTTCCGATCTGTTACTGGTAATGTTACTGTGTGACTGCATCACTTCATGTAGCAGTTCATGTAAATGAAAAAGGAACCCCCAAAAAATAAAAGTATCCCCTGAAAATCAAGCTCGGCATTCATTTTTCTCAAGAGACCTGGAAGAGAGAGAAAAAGAGCCCTGTACTCAACAGCATGCTTAGTGCTGTGTACATGCTACAATCATTTACATTTGCAGACAGCAGCAAGTATGCATGCCGCCTGCATTGGAATCAAGAAGTACAGAGTAATTTAGCAATGTAATCCCACACCTGGATGGGAGTGTGGATTTGGGATAGAGGATCAGCCATGATCATATTGAATGACAGAGCAGGCTCAAAATGTCTGAATGACCTATTCCTGCTCCTGTTTTCTATGATGTGGAGATGCTGGTGTTGGACTGGGGTGAGCACAGTAAGAAGTCTTACAACACCAGGTTAAAGTCCAAGGTTTATTTCGAATCACTAACTTTCGGAGCACAGCTCCTTCCTCAGGTGAAGGAAGAGGTGGGTTCCGGAAACAAATATATAGGCAAAGTCAATGATGCACGACGATACTTTGAATGCGAGTCTCTCCAGGTAACAAAGTCTTTACAGGTCCAGGCGGAGCAACGGGAGAGAGGGATAATCACAGGTTAAAGAGGTGTGAATTGACTCAAGCCAGGACAGTTGATAGGATTTCGCAAGCCCAGGCCAGATGGTGGGGGGTGCATCTAATGCGCCATGAATCCAAGGTCCCAGTTGAGGCCGTACTTGTGTGTGGAACTTGGCTATAAGTTTCTGCTTGGCAATTCTGCGTTGTTGCGCATCCTGAAGGCCGCCTTGGAGAATGCTTACCCGGAGATCAGAGGCTGAATGCCCTTGACTGCTGAAGTGTTCCCCGACGGGTAGGGAACATTCCTGCTTGGTGATTGTCTTGCGCTGTCCTTTCATCCGTTGTCGCAGCGTCTGCATGGTCTCGCCAATGTACCACGTTGCGGGACACCCTTTCCTGCAGCGTATGAGGTAGACAGCATTGGCCGAGTCGTACGAGTATGTGCCACGTACCTGGTGGGTGGTGTAGTCACGTGTAATGGTGATACCCATGTCGATGATCTGACACGTCTTGCAGAGATTGCCATGGCAGGGTTGTGTGGTGTCGTGGTAGCTGTTCTGAAGGCTGCATAGTTTGCTGCAAACAATGGTCTGTTTGAGGTTGCGCAGTTGTTTGCAGGCAAGTAGTGGGGGTGTGGGGATGACCTTGGCAAGATGTTGCGAAGAAGATGTCGTAGTTTCTCTGCTCCGGGAAGTACTGGACGACGAAGGGTACTCTGTCGGTTGTGTCCCGTGTTTGTCTTCTGAGGAGGTCGGTGCGGTTTTTTGCTGTGGCGCGTTGGAACTGTCGATCAATGAGTCGAGCGCCATATCCCATTCATACGAGGGCATCTTTCAGCGTCTATAGATGTCTGTTACGCTCCTCCTCGTCTGAGCAGATCCAGTATATACGGCGGGCTTGTCCATCAGGGATGGCTTCTTTAATGTGTTTAGGGTGGAAGCTGGAGAAGTGGAGCATTGGGGTTTTCCGCAAGGTCATCCCCACACACCCACTACCTGCCTTCAAACAATCGCGCAACCTCAAGCAGACCATTGTTTGCAGCAAACTACCCAGCCCTCAGAACAGCGACCACAACAGCACACAACCATGCCATGGCAATCTCTGCACGACGTGCCAAATCATCGACATGGGTACCACCATTACACGTGAGAACACCACCCACCAGTTTCATGATACATACTCGTGCGACTCGACCAACACTGTCTACCTCATACACTGCAGGAAAGGATGTCCCGAAACGTGGTACATTGGCGAGACCATGCAGACGCTGCGACAACGGATGAACGGACATCGCGAGACAATCGGCAAGCAGGAATGTTCCCTTTCAGTCAGGAAACACTTCAGCAGTCAAGGGCATTCAGCCTCTGATCTTCAGGCAAACGTTCTCCAAGGCGGCCTTCAGGACGCGCGACAACGCAGAATTGCCAAGCAGAAACTTATAGCCAAGTTCCGCACACTTGAGTACGGCCTCAACTGGGACATTGGATTCATGTCGCATTACATTCAACCCCCACCATCTGGCCTGGGCTTGCAAAATCCTACCAACTGTCCTGGCTTGAGACAAATCACACCTCTTTAACCTGTGATTATCCCTCTCTCCCATTGCTCCGCCTGGACCTGTAAAGACTTTGTTACCTGCAAAGACACGCAATCAAAGTATCGTCTTGCATCATTGACTTTGCCTATATATTTGTTTCTGGAACCCACCTCTTCATTCAGCTGAGGAAGGAGCTGTGCTCCGAAAGCTAGTGATTCAAAACAAACCTGTTGGACTTTCACCTGGTGTTGTAAGACTTCTTACTATTTTCTATGGTTTAGGCACTGCCTAAATTATGACTCTTGTCTTTATTTGGGTAAGCACTCTTGTTGTCTTTCGGCTGTGTAATTTTTGAATTTGAGAGTTTAAATACTACAGTTCCCGGTATACTGCAACCTGGCAATGGGGAATTAATTCGTATTGAGAATCTAATGAGTTAGTGGAAATAATCGTACATGGCCACCGAATGAAATGGAGTTAATGAACTGAATGACGTTCTTATCTTCTAATATATATCATACTGTTTACCATTTTACTATTCAGCTATGAAGAGAGGCTGACTAGGCTGGGGTCATTTTCCTTGAGTCGAGAAGGCTGATGGGGGACCTGATCGAGGTGTGCATTATAGACAGCAAAGGTAGATAGGAAGAAACCTTTCCCCTTAGTAGAGGGATCAATAACCGGGGGCATGGATTTAAGTTACGGGGCAGGAGATTTGAGGAAAATGTTTTTCGCCCAGAGGATGGTAGGAATCTGGAACTCAATGACTGAAAGATCAGGAATCTTCACAACATTTAAAAAGCATTCAGATGAGCACTTAAAATGCCATAGCATGCATGGAGCAAGTGCTGGAAAATGGGATTAGAATAGATAGGTGTTTGATGGCTGGCACATACACGATGGGCCGAAGGGTCTCTTTCTGTGCTGTATGAGTCTACTATTGAAGGAAACTGGACTGTTTTGATGTATATATGCCCAGTTGAATTCCCCCTCAAATCTGCAGCTGCTACCCCTTCACCATCCATTTCCCATACATATCAAAAATAAGAAGTGAATATCTGTGCTTTGTCATGTAATATTTTATATTGCACATTCCTAGTGAGCTAGAGACAATCAGCTCTTTCACAGTCACATCCGTGTACATTCTTGTACACAGACTTAAAATCTGAATGACACGTTGCTTGATTGGACTCAAATGTAATTATTTTTAAGTGACTTGGTCTAATGCAAAGGTCCTTTAACAAATGAGTTTACTGAGAGTTCTGTTCACCAGGGTTTTGCTCTCTGAACTACAATTAAACAATTGATCTAAAGTTTTTTTTAAAATATTTTTTTATTCTCCTTTTTCACAATTTCTCCCAAATTTACACCCACCAACCAACAACAAACAATAATCAGTAACAAATATGTCAATCCCCATATCAATAACAACGATCCAATCCTCCCACCAAACCCCAAACATTAGCCCGCATGTTCACATAAACAAATGACAAAAAGGAATCAGGAATCACCCATAGTCACCATCAACACACACGCCCCCCACCCCCCAACTAATGTTTGATATCCAGTTCTTGAAAGTGCATGATGAATAATGCCCATGAATTGTAGAACCCCTCCATCCTTCCTCTCAGTTCAAACTTAACCTTCTCAAGGGTCAAGAATTCCAACAAGTCCCCCCGCCATGCCATGGCACAGGGTGGAGAGGTTACTCTCCATCCCATCAGGATCCGCCTTCGGGCGATCCATGAGGCGAAGGCTACAACACCTGCCTCCGCACCCGTTTCCAAACCTGGCTGGTCCAACACCCTGAATATGGCCACCCGGGGGCCCGGGTCCAGTTTCACATGCACCACTTTAGAAATTACCCTAAAAACCTCCTTCCAGTAATCCTCTAGTTTTGGACAGGACCAAAACATATGAACGTGATTAGCGGGGTCCCCCCACAACGTTCACACACATCTTCTACTCCTTCAAAGAATCGGCTCATCCTCGCCCTCGTGAGGTATGCTCTGTCTACCACCTTCAGCTGTATCAGCCCCAGCCTCGCGCATGAGGTGGAGGCATTCACTCTCCGGCGCACCTCACACTAGAACCCCTCCTCCATATCCTCTCCCAACACTTCCTCCCACTTTGCTTTGATCCCTTCCAGCGGTGCCTTCTCCTCTTCCAAAATAGCTCCGTAAACCGCTGACACTACCCCCTTCTCCAGTCCCCCTGTCATCAGCACCTCCTCCAGCAATGTGGAGGTCGGCTCCACCGGGAAGCTCTGTATCTCCTTTCTGCAAAATCTCAAATCTGCATGTATCTAAACATTCCCCCCCTGCTCCAGCCCTTACTTCGCTTCCAGCTCCTTCAGCCCTGCAAACCGACCCATAAGAAACAAATCATTTACTGTCTTAATCTCCATCTCCTCCCATTTCTGAAAATTTCCATCCCACCTCCCTGGCTCAAATCTGTGGTTCCCCTGAATCGGCATTTCCCTTGACCCTGCCCCAACCCGAAGTGTTGGCGAGACTGCCTCCAAATTCTCAATGAAGCTATTATTACCGGACTCCCTGAGTACTTCCCTGGGGCTATCGGGAGCGGCGCTGTTGCTAGTGCTTTCAATCCCGACCCCCTGTACAAACTCTCCTCCATTCTGACCTGATATAAAGTCTTTGATGAAGCACTTTGTTTTATCGGCAGAGCTGCTTCAGCCTCCAGGCTAACTCTCAATCAATAGGGTATATGAATGATAATTCAGTGTCATAGTTTCAAAATTGACTTATCTAAAAAATGTAATTAAATAACAGTTAAATGGAAATTTAATATTGAGAAAATTAATTACTCACACTTTGAATTGAGTAATTTAGTGGATTAAAATGAAGATATTTAGAGATGAAAGTTAGATACCTGTGGACAGGAGTAGTGGTATTTGCATTTTTGCATTTAGGTTTGCTTTAGTTTTGATTAAGACAAGTTTTTTTTTTTTTTTTTTTTTTTTGCCCTGATTTAAATTACAATTTTAGTTTTTTGTACAAATTAACCCAAACTCAACTTTATGGCAGACTCGGACAACTGTTGAGCCCAGTTATCTCAAAGTAAATTCCTGCTGAAATATTCTACTAGTTTCTACTTAATCGTACAATTCAATCAATAACTCATTTATTTTGCATTAGGTCTTTGACATGTCCCATTTAATGGGATGCATTTCTTAACCAACTAATCATGTTCAAGAATAGAAAATTAAATATAGTATTAAACTTTTTAACGGAGACTTCAAAGAAAATCTCTGAATTCAATGACGCTGGTTTGATTCTAATCTATCTTTAGATTACAATGCTTATTCACATGTCTGTTTTTCCTTATCACAATTTAATTTATTATATTTCCAAAGTTTTTTTTAAATTAACAAAGCATTCTCTCAAGAAATCCTTTTAGTCTGATTCCTGAAGACTTTATCGAATTTACACCAAATGTAATTACCAAACTTTGGAAAAAGTTCAAAACGGCCAGTGGAATGATGGAGAGTCATTTTTTTTAGAAAGGTTAAATAAACTGATTTGAGAGAGCTTAAAAATTTATTTTTTTAAAAATATTTTTTATTCTCCTTTTTCACATTTTCTCCCAAATTTACACCCACCAACAATAAACAATAATCAGTAACAAATATGTCAATCCACATATCAATAACAACGGTCCCATCCTCCCACCAAACCCCAAACATTAGCCCGCATGTTCACATACACAAATGGCAAAAAGGAATCACCCATTGTCACCATCAACACACACCGCCCCCCCTCCCCCCAACTCCCCCCACCCCCACCCCCACCCCACCCCCCCCCCCCAACTAATGTTCGATGTTATCCAGTTCTTGAAAGTGCATGATGAATAATGCCTATGAATTGTAGAACCCCTCCAACCTTCCCCTCAGTTCAAACTTCACCTTCTCAAGAGTCAAGAATTCCAACAAGTTGCCATGCCAGGGCAGAGGGTGGAGAGGTTGCTCTCCATCCCATCAGGATCCGCCTTCGGGCGATCAACGAGGCGAAGGCTACAACATCTGCCTCCGCACACGTTTCCAACCCTGGTTGGTCTGACACCCTGGATATGGCCCCCCGGGGGCCCCGGGTCCAGTTTCACATGCACCACTTTAGAAATTATCCTAAAAACCTCCTTCCAGTAATCTTCTAGCTTTGGGCAGGACCAAAACATATGAATGTGATTGGTGTCCGTCCCCCCACAACGTTCACACACATCTTCTACTCCTTCAAAGAATCAGCTCATCGTCACCCTCGTGAGGTGTGCTCTGTACACCACCTACATCTGTATCAGCCCCAACCTCGCGCACGAGATGGAGACATTCACTCTCCGGAGCACCTCACACCTGAACCCCTCCATATCCTCTCCCAACTCTTCCTCCCACTTTGCTTTGATCCCTTCCAGTGGTGCCTTCTCCTCTTCCGAAATAGCTCTGTAACCCCAGACACTACCCCCTTCTCCAATCCCCCTGTTGTCAGCACATCCTCCAGCAATGTGGAGGCCGACTCCACCGGGAAGCTCTGTATCTCCTTTCTGGCAAAATCTCGAGCCTGCATGTATCTAAACATTTTCCCCTGCTCCAGCCCATACTTCGCTTCCAGCTCCTTCAATCCTGCAAACCGACCGCTAAGAAACAAACCTTTTAGTGTCTTAATCCCCTTCTCCTCCCATTTCCAAAAATTTCCATCCCACCTCCCTGGCTCAAATCTGTGGTTCTCCCGAATCGGCATTTCCCTTGACCCTGAACCCAACCCGAAGTGTTTGCGAAACTGCCTCCAAATTCTCTATGAAGCTATTATTCCCGGACTCCCTGAGTACTTCCCCAGGGCCATCGGGAGCGGCGCTGTTGTTAGTGCTTTCAATCCCGATCCCCTGCACAAACTCTCCTCCATTCTGACCCACTGGGAATGAACCCCTCTGACTCAGCTCCGCACCTTCTTCACGTTCGCTGCCCAGTAGTAATACATCAGGTTCGGAAGACCCAAACCCCATGCCTGCCTTCCCCTCTGCAGCAGCACCTTTCTCACTCTGGCCACCTTCCCTCCCCATATGAACAAAGTAATCCTTCCCTCAATCTCTCTGGAAAAAATCCTTTGGCAGGAAAATCGGCAGGCATTGAAAAATAAACCGAAATCGCGACAGCACGTTCATTTTAACCGACTTTACCCGACCCGCCAGTGACAGACGGAGACCATCCCACCTTGCCAGATCAGCTTTCACTCTCCCCAACAAACTAGAAATGTTGTACATGCGGTGCCCCCCCCCCCCCCCCCACTCCCAGGCAACCTTCACCGCCAGGTACCTAAAGTGAGTATGAGCGAGAGCTTAAAAATATAATTGAGATATCAATTAGATGAGCAGAATCGTCTGTTTCCCAACTCTACCCTCCTCCCTTTGCAAAAAACAAAAAATTATACGAGAGAACGTGTGTGAGCAATTATAGAATGGAGGCCATTCAACCAGTCATGTCTGTTCAGATTGTCTGCGAAAGCAACTCTGCTGATCCAACTCCTCCCCCCACTGCCCCCCCCCTTCTTTCCAGGCAGGATAAAATGCCTGTAAATGACATGTATACTGTAACTTGATAAAGCACAGAAAAATTAATCAGAAAATTACCCCATTGGAGCATTGCCAGTAATAGTGCAAAGTGGATTTTAGCTTTGTATATATTCAGGACCACTTGCTGTAGTTGACATGCTCAGAGAAGGATATGGTGCATAAATGAAGGTCAAAGACTGATGTACCGGGAACTGTTTAAAAAAAAATTATAAATGCACTGAACTCGGTGTAGTTGAAACCAATCACATACATAACTTCAAAACCAGCAATTGAAACCATTTTACCATTAATCCTCTTTCAGTACATTTTTGCATGTTTGTCTTGGATCATCCATCTTGTACTGATTTATGTATTATTTTTAAGCGTGGCCAATATTTCAATTATATTGTCAGAGAGTAATTGTATTTTTATTAAATTACCTTGCCCCATTTGTAGTCCAGTCAATGATGTTTCTCCATTGAAATCTAAAAGTAGTAGACTAATCTTTCAGTTAATTCAGAAATGGTCTGAATAATTGTTCCATCGTTGTATCCTGTTTTCTGCATTTGCTTTCAGATGTTAGCCGTTTATAGAATGAAAGATTTATAAGTAGTACATGGACATTATGAAAGTTTGTCCATAAATGACAACATTTCAATATCTCAGGGTTTCAGAGCTGTCACTGAATCAGGAGCTGGCTGAGTTTTACTGACTGACAAATTGTTGAAACTGAGAAAGCAGCACGTTGTGACCCTGAAACCGACTGTGTACTAACACTGTACACACTCATAAATAGTTTGCGATCCTGAAACGGTTTCCTGAATTGTAGTTGAATTTCAACTTGCGTTCTCTGCTTCTTCAGGTTGTGAACCTGACCTGAATCGAGCTGCCTACCTTGAGAAAAAAAGACACTGCTCCTGAGACGCATTCCTGTAGCTGAACTGAAATGAACGCTTTTAAGAAGTATATTTAAAAGATTCACTCAGTGTGCAGACAGAGATTAAGTGCATTATGACTCTGACAACGATTGCCATTGATTTGTGAAGCACATTCCGCTGTTCCTTCTGGGCTAAACGATGAAAGATTAGCACTTGGATTTTCATTATGTGAAAGCAGTAATGTCATAATGGGAGTGTTATTCCATTCAGTTACATGGTAAGTGAATTGGAACATTGGAAATGTTTCAGTATAAATGGCAAATACCACAGCTCTTGGCGTGAAGCATTATACAGCGAGTGCAATTAAGAAAAACAAAGTCAAAAATGTGCTCCGTTTGATCCACAAACTGGAAGTCTTTCATATCACGCAGGTGGCTGTGGAATATGCTATTTATATAGTGAAATTCTTTGGCAAGTGTTTTGAGTTGAAATTTTTTAAGTGCGTACTCAACTTCCCTAGTTGCAATCTGGCACGAGATATTAATGGTATGTTGTTAATGTGATTTGAGCCATAGCATCTTAAAGTCCTGAGCTTTACTCACTGACGATCATGCTCAAGGTTATGAGAAGCAAGGTCGACAGTACCAAACAAAGAAAATTTGGTACATCGAAATAATCAAGGTATTTGCTGACAATTCGTACTACACTGACAGATGGGCTTTAACCTGAACATTAAGGCCCGCTTTTCTTGTTTTGGGGTACTGCTACCTCAGTGGACTAGACAGTTGGTTTGTGATGCAGAACAAGACCAGCAGCGTGGGTTGAATTCCCGTACCGGCTGAGTTTATTCATGAAGGCCCCGTCCCCGATAGTTTCCTCGAACGGTATGTAATGGAACCTACGAGGGAACAAGCGGTCCTAGATCTGGTCCTGTGTAATGAGACAGGATTGATTAATAATCTCATAGTTAGGGATCCTCACGGAAGGAGCGATCATAATATGGTGGAATTTAAAGTACAGATGGAGGGTGAGAAGGTAAAATCAAACACTGATGTTTTGTGCATAAACAAAGGAAATTACAATGGGATGAGAGAAGAGCTAGCTAAGGTAGACTGGGAACAAAGACTTTATAGTGAAACTGTTGAGGAACAGTAGAGAACCTTTCAAGCGATATTTCACAGTGCTCAGCAAAGGTTTATACCAACAAAAAGGAAGGATGGTAGAAAGAGGGAAAATCGACCGTGGATATCTAAGGAAATAAGGGAGAGTATCAAATTGAAGGAAAAAGCATACAAAGTGGCAAAGATTAGTGGGAGACTAGAGGACTGGGAAATCTTTAGGGGGTAACAGAAAGCTACTAAAAAAGCTATAAAGAAGAGAAGATAGATTATGAGAGTAAACTTGCTCAGAATATAAAAACAGACAGTAAAAGTTTCTATAAATATATAAAACAAAAAAGAGTGGCTACGGTAAATATTGGTCCTTGAGAGGATGAGAAGGGAGATTTAATAATGGGAGATGAGGAAATGGCTGAGGAACTGAACAGGTTTTTTGGGTCGGTCTTCGCAGTGGAAGACACAAATAACATGCCAGTGACTGATGGAACTGAGGCTCTGACGGGTGAGGACCTTGAGATGATTGTTATCACTAAGGAAGTAGTGATGGGCAAGCTAATGGGCTAAAGGTAGACAAGTCTCCTGGCCCTGATGGAATGCATCCCAGAGTGCTAAAAGAGATGGCATGGGAAATTGCAAATGCACTAGTGATAATGTACCAAAATTCACTCGACTCTGGGGTGGTTCCGGCGGATTAGAAATTAGCAAACGTGACACCACTGTTTAAAAAAGGAGGTAGTAAGAAAGCAGGTAATTATAGGCCAGTTAGCTTAACTTCAGTAGTAGGGAAGATGCTGGAATCTATCATCAAGGAAGAAATAGCGAGGCATCTAGATGGAAATTGTCCCATTGGGCAGACGCAGCATGGGTTCATAAAGGGCAGGTCGTGCCTGACTAATTTGGTAGTGGTATATCTGGATTTCCAGAAAGCTTTTGACAAGGTGCCACACAAAAGATTGCTGCATAAGACAAAGATGCATGGCATTAAGGGTAAAGTAGTAGCATGGATAGAGGATTGGTTAATTAATAGAAAGCAAAGAGTGGGGATTAATGGGTGTTTCTCTGGTTGGCAGTCAGTAGCTAGTGGTGTCCCTCAGGGATCAGTGCCGGGCCCACAATTGTTCACAATTTACAGAGATGATTTGGCGTTAGGGACCAAGTGCAATGTGTCCAAGTTTGCAGACAACGCTAAGATGTGTGGTAAAGCAAAAAGTGCAGAGGATACAGGATGTCTGCAGAGGGATTTGGATAGGCTAAGTGAATGGGCTAGGGTCTGGCAGATGGAATACAATGTTGACAAATGTGAGGTCATCCATTTTGGTAGGAATAATAGCAAAAGGGATTATTATTTAAATGATAAAATATTAAAACATACCGCTGTGCAGAGAGACCTGGGTGTGCTAGTGCATGAGTCGCAAAAAGGGGGTTTACAGGTGCAACAGGTGATTAAGAAGGCAAATGGAGTTCTGTCCTTCATTGCTAGAGGGATGGAGTTTAAGACTAGGGAGGTTATGCTGTAATTGTATAAGGTGTTAGTGAGGCCACATCTGGAGTATTGTGTTCATTATTGGTCTCCTTACCTGAGAAAGGACGTACTGGCACTGGGGGGTGTGCAGAGGAGATTCACTAGGTTAATCTCAGAGCTGAAGGGGTTGGATTACGAGGAAAGGTTGAGTAGACTGGGACTGTGCTCGTTGGAATTTAGAAGGATGAGGGGGGGATCTTATAGAAACATATAAAATTATGAAGGGAATAGATAGGATAGATGTGGGCAGGTTGTTTCCACTGGCGGCTGAAAGCAGAACTAGGGGGCATAGCCTCAAAATAAGGGGAAGTAGATTTAGGGCTGAGCTTAGGAGGAACTTCTTCACCAAAGGGTTGTGAATCTATGGAATTCCTTGCCCAGTGACGCAGTTGAAGCTCCTTCATTAAATGTTTTTAAGATAAAGATAAATAGTTTTTTGAAGAATAAAGGGATTAAGGGTTATGGTGTTCAGGCCAGAAAGTGGAGCTGAGTCCAAAAAAGATCAGCCATGATCTCATTGAATGGTGGAGCAGGCCTGAGGGGCCAGATGGCCTACTCCTGCTCCTAGTTCTTATGTTCTTATTATGTTCTTATGTCTTCTCTACCTTGCCTCTCGCCTGAGGTGTGGTGATCCTCAGGTTAAACTACCACCAGTCAGCTCTCTCCCTCAAAGTGAAATCAACCTATGATCATCTGGGACTATGGCGACTTTACCTTACCATTGCAAAAACAAGAGACTCAAACATTAAAGCTACCTAAAACATCACATACATAACTTCAAGACCAGCAGCAGCTGTCCCTGAATTGCAAACAAGCCATTCTCCTCTGGCCCCATGTAGCAATTGCTGTGTTTTTAGTTTCACTTGTCTTACAGCTGTTTGTGCATTGGACTTGATCCTTTTTATCAATTACAAACATCTTGGTTGTGACGGCCTGTCTGTTTGGCTCAATTCATCGAATTCTCATTCTGGATCAGAAATGCATTAGTGCCCCCACCCCAACCCAATATAAACACATAATTCAGACTCCACAGTGATGCATTACTGAGGGAGTTTGCATTATTGCAATAATGCATTATTGGTGGGGCAATTCTTCAGATGAGATGTTAAACCGGGGACTTGTCTCGCTCTTCCAGTGGCTTATTTGCATACGAAGGAGCCACGGATGTACTCCCGGTGGAATGGCCAACGTTCTCTCCCCCCCCCCCCCCTTCATCAATGCCACCAAAAACAAGTTAATGTTTTATACTTCTCATTGTTGTTTGCAAGATCTTTCTGTCTACAACATGATAGCTGCCTTTACTGACATAAGTAACAATACTTTAAAAGTAATTTGATGCTGTGAGATGTTTGGTCTCACATTTGGTCTGTTACATTTGGTCTCTTGCCATAAAGTTGCCATAGTCCCAGATGTCCATATATCCCAGTGCTATTTCTACAAGCCTAAAAAGAAAGAACTTGCGACTTTCACACCCACAATGTCCCAAAGCGCCATGTCCTTCATGCCACTGGGTTCCCCTGCATCAGCTGATAATAGTGTTACCGTTCCCATTCTTCACACTGTGAAGTTCACAAAGTGGGCCGAAGAAATAGTTTGTTTAAACATCTGCCAATTGCACCAAAATCAAAAGTGCTCCACATGCATTATTCTGTCGCTCATTGAATTTAGAACAAGAATAGATTGTTGGCTTGTAGCTGGTAAATAGCAAAAATATTCTATTTACTATTTATACTTTCCTTCCAACTGGTGACTTTATTTCTTTGTGTTTTGAAGCAATATATTTGTTTAATCTTAAGAAGTACCCTGTATAAATAGTTGAATCCTGGTAAGGGTCAGATTTTCAAGACTTATTATGTTTGGATCAGCATTTTGACAAACTGAATTAAAACAACCAATGCACAGAATTTTTTGGTTCCATGTTCCAGGGAAATATTCAAAGATATCCTTTAAAATATATAGAGAGATTTTTCAAAAGTGAAAATATATACCTGAAGTATAATTTTAGTTTTATGTTGAGCATTAAAATATTTGAGAAACTGGTTTTATGCTTGGATCAGTAATTCGTATTCAAGTGTGTTGTACTATGATCAAGAAATATGTTCACTGGGGAATTATCGGTTGCAGAATATTGGAATTCTATACTTCTGCCAGGTATGTGTTGCTAAGTATGTTCTCACCTGCTCAAACTTTAGGAAAGGGATAAATTTGAGACTAATTTTGACAGTTTACCCATTTTAAGACCTGTACCACAACACCTCAGGTGGAATTGATTGACAGTAAACTATTGATCTAATATTTTTGCTGTTACTGAGACTGATCTAGGATGCAGGTAGGGCAGTAGATGTTGTCTATATGGACTTCAGTAAGGCCTTTGACAAGGTCCCTCATGGTAGACTGGTACAAAAGGTGAAGTCACACGGGATCAGGGGTGAACTGGCAAGGTGGATACAGAACTGGCTAGGCCATAGAAGGCAGAGGGTAGCAATGGAGGGATGCTTTTCTAATTGGAGGGCTGTGACCAGTGGTGTTCCACAGGGATCAGTGCTGGGACCTTTGCTCTTTGTAGTATATATAAATGATTTGGAGGAAAATGTAACTGGTCTGATTAGTAAGTTTGCAGACGACACAAAGGTTGGTGGAATTGCGGATAGCGATGAGGACTGTCTGAGGATACAGCAGGATTTAGATTGTCTGGAGACTTGGGCGGAGAGATGGCAGATGGAGTTTAACCTGGACAAATGTGAGGTAATGCATTTTGGAAGGGCTAATGCAGGTAGGGAATATACAGTGAATGGTAGAACCCTCAAGAGTATTGAAAGTCAAAGAGATCTAGGAGTACAGGTCCACAGATCACTGAAAGGGGCTACACAGGTGGAGAAGGTAGTCAAGAAGGCATACGGCATGCTTGCCTTCATTGGCCGGGGCATTGAGTATAAGAATTGGCAAGTCATGTTGCAGCTGTATAGAACCTTAGTTAGGCCACACTTGGAGTATAGTGTTCAATTCTGGTCGCCACACTACCAGAAGGATGTGGAGGCTTTAGAGAGGGTGCAGAAGAGATTTACCAGAATGTTGCCTGGTATGGAGGGCATAAGCTATGAGGAGCGATTGAATAAACTCGGTTTGTTCTCACTGGAACGAAGGAGGTTGAGGGGCGACCTGATAGAGGTATACAAAATTATGAGGGGCATAGACAGAGTGGATAGTCAGAGGCTTTTCCCCAGGGTAGAGGGGTCAATTACTAGGGGGCATAGGTTTAAGGTGAGAGGGGCAAAGTTTAGAGTAGATGTACGAGGCAAGTTTTTTACGCAGAGGGTAGTGGGTGCCTGGAACTCACTACCGGAGGAGGTAGTGGAGGCAGGGACGATAGGGACATTTAAGGGGCATCTTGACAAATATATGAATAGGATGGGAATAGAAGGATACGGACCCAGGAAGTGTAGAAGATTGTAGTTTAGTCGGGCAGTATGGTCGGCACGGGCTTGGAGGGCCGAAGGGCCTGTTCCTGTGCTGTACATTTCTTTGTTCTTTGTTGTTCTTTGATACGCAAAGACTCTGGTAGTCATACTGTACATGATGATGTGACGTCAATAATCCAGGCGCCAGAATAATTCTATGTTCAATAGTCATACTGTTCAGATTTTTATCTTGTTTAATCTCATTCAAAACATTTACTGCATTTCAAAAAATTAATCTATAGTTCAATTTTTCATTTTACAGGTTCACCAGACACCACAGAAGGAAAGGCAAGTCAAGTCACCAAAAGCCAAGAGGCGAAAAATCTCTAGATAACGTTCAATGTCTTCATCACTGATATAGAGATATAGGGTTGAACTGTGTGTATATAGAGTCTTAATTATCCACAATGCTACAAGGTGCTATTGAACTGTGGTACAGTGTTTCTTCAATAATGGGCAAAAATTGTATGCTGGATAGCTCATCAGAAACCTTGTGAGATCATGGTTACAGTTTATCTACTGCTTGCCTAAGAAGTGACATTTTCTACAGTACTAAGCGATCAAGAATTTCAAAAACTGAACAGTCCAAATGTTTCTGGTGATTTTTCATTGTGTATATAGATATGCGAAATTTCATGGTAATATCAAAATGTAAATACTGTACAAAGTTGTCATGTACAAGCATACTTAATGCACAGTTTATCTTTTCTTGTACAAAATAGTGTACAAAATTCTTTGGTTTCTATTGAGTACACATACAAGAGACTACCAGTGTAAAGAGGATAAATAAAAATGCCGCTTAAAGCTTTTATATGCAAGATGCTGTTTTTGTATTTAACAGCAGATGAGGCATGGTTATGTGATAACTTAATTATGGCAGACACTTCACACCGCCAATGTTCATTTCTATTCTGTTTAGAACTGTCTTTTGTGCAATGGCATGGAGGTCTACTACAGTCCCACATGCAAACTCCACGTAAAATGAAGTCTTTATTTTTCCCTTTGCTTTTTTTCCCATTCTGAATTGATGTGTTCTGTTTTGATGGTATTGTTGTCTGTGTTTTCTTATCAGTCAACTTTTCTGCTGTTTTATGTCAAAACAAATGTTTTATTCATCAAAGGTGCGTGCTTTTATATTTAATTTTTGCCTTTCTTTGCTTTACTCCTAAACTGTCTTGTAATGACAAACTTTGCTCTTTGTTTTGACATTTACCTAATTGTTTTGTATTTTCTCACATGTATACTTTACATTAGTAGAACATGTAAAGTATTTTGTGCACTTGATTTTAATTGGTTGATGGCATTTATGTGGGTGCTAGGAGTAGTTTGTTCCAGTCCATGCAAATTCTCTTTGGGGTTTTATGGTTTCATGTAAAGGACACTAATTGTAAATATTGTGAGCATTACAGGTCGTGCAGTGTTGTAACATTTTTAATAATGTTGCACCTACTTTACAATTAAAAACTGGTCACTCATACTTGAATTTCTGCTTGTGGAGCTATTCTTTACCAACATTTCATGGTAAAATAGGAATCCGAATGCAGTGCGCCAGACTTATTTTTAAACCTCCTCAACTTGAGTTAAAAAATTTACTGCTTATAGCTAGTATAGTTATTTGTATTTTGTAATTGCAGGTGCTTATCACATTTTCTACAGTACATAACATGGCGGAGGGAACTACTGCAGCAGAACAGTCATGTACATTAATTTGCTTGTTTGAACTTTGTAGAAAAGAACAATGAAAGGCAATATTCAACAATTATTGGATTTTCAACTTAATTGTTTTTCTTCATGGTACCGAGTTGGCAAAGGACATTGACTAATTTGTCAAAGCTTCTATGAAGCTGTCATGGAACTGAAGTGCAGATTGTAGCAACACAGTGATGGATGGGGACTGGATGAATCAGCAGCAGCACAGGCACTACATTTGTGTTGTTGGCAATTCTGATTCTCATTAGTGCTTATTTTATTTTGTGTGACTAGAAGAGACATAATTAGATCTCAAAACTCAATATAAATTCAATTTTATGGTACAAACAGGTTCATGGATGTTTGAGTTAAACACTGGGCTGTCGAATATAATGACTTTAATACAGTGGCTAATTTTAGGACTGCTTGGCAGCATTTATGTTTTACAATTTAGTACTTTTGGACATTGTGTTTTAGGCCCCATATGACTGAAGTTTTATTCATGTTATATGCCTCAGGAATTGAGATTAAAAAGCCAAAAATAAAGCCCTTCCAGTAGAAATGCTTCACTAAAGTTAATCATGTCGGCATATTATGTGTAAATACCTCAGAAATGATTGGAAGTTCACAAACCATGGAAGCACGAGTATATTAACTAAATTGCCACATTTAACTAGAGCTCCTAACTGACCATAAATATGGAGGATCTTCAGTTTCTTTCGGTTTTCTTCCATGACACCATTTATTTTTAAAAGCCACTGTATAAATAGAATATCCTCATCAAATAACTCATTAATGTGTCGTCCTATCCTGTCATCTTAAATCTTGTATGACACTGTGTTACGTGTGGTCACCATAAGACATAGGAGCAGAATTAGGCCACTCGGCCCATCGGATCTGCTCCGCCATTCAGTCATGGCTGATATTTTCTTATCCCCATTCTCCTGCCTTCTCCCCATAAACACTGATCCCGTTATTGATCAAGAACCTCTGTTTATCAACAACTTGAGGTAAATGTTGCTGTTCTCACTTGCCCTATTTTCTCACTTTTCTCTCTCTCTGCACCTTGTATAATTTTCCATTGATATAGGCAGTAGAAGATGCAAGACTGCAACCCAGTTACTTTGTTGATTTTGACCAAGAAGAAATAATTGGGGTTCGCTTTCGCAGCAGCAGTCTTTTATTGTGTTTTTTAAAACTCTTCAAAAGTGTTTTCTCGTCAGATTGATCCTTGGTGTTTTGACTCAATTTTTCTGACCCTACAATGTGCAATAATTGGCGGGCAGCACAAAGGTTAGCACTGCTGCCTCACAGCTCCAGGGACCTGGGTTCGATTCTGACCTCAGATGACTGTGTGGAGTTTACACGTTCTCCCTGTGTCTGCATGGATTTCCTCCAGGGGCTCCAGTTTCCTCCCACAGTCCAAAGGTGTAAAGGTTAGGTGCAGCCTTGATGGGCCGAATGGCCTCTTTCTGCACTGTAGGAATTCTATGATTCTAATAACAGAACAACCTGCACAATAGAATCTATGTAATAACATTGCTGTACTTGGCAAACAGTAGCATCTGTAAATGTGGAGTCCTTGCTGAGATGCTTTCCGTTCCGGATGCATGGTCTAAATGTGTGTAAGTTAAATTCACAATTGAATCGAAGTGGGAGTGGTACTTTTGAACTTAGACAAATCTTCTAAGCTCGTTTCTCAGCTGATCAGTGGCAAATACAGACAAATTCTAGATGTTGCATATTTAAAGTAAGAATATGAGATGTGTGCCCACCAGCTGCAGGATAGAACTGATTAATGGGGAACTTGAAAGGAACAAGCGGGTGTTGATTTGCTATTGATTAACCAATGTGAGGTGGTAATGAGGCAAATGGGATCCTGGGTTATATTTCCAAACTCCGGAGGTCAAGCACCCAGAGTTCGTGTCGAAGTTACAGTACCCTGTTCAGGTTACTACTGCTTTCTGTTATATGCCAGATTAATTGGTCTAACTGCAATACAGTGCAAAGAGACCAAACACCAAAGTTTGAAAGAGGAGCGATGCAAAATGACTTGCTAAGTCTGGGCTTCCCATCTTTAAAAGGAAATATCTAGGAAAGGGGCTTCAGGAAGTTAAGTGGTTAGAACCAACATGTCTGTCCTGCTGCCCCAATGCATCAGACCAGAAATGGGTTGACGTTTGTTGAATGAACACTAAGGATGTTGAGAAGTTTGACTTTCCACCGTGGGTCAGAAAAAGATGGATAGAATACCTGCAGTGCAGATGGAGGCCATTCAGCCCATCGAGTCTGCACCTACCTTCCGAAAGAGCACCCTACCTAGGCCCATTGCCCCACCCTATCCCCATAACTCCACATCTTTGGACACTTGAGTGGCAATTTAGCATGGCCAATCCACCTAACCTGCACATCTTTGGACTGTGGGAGGAAACTGGAGTACCCGGAGGAAACTGACACACGGCGAAAGTGCAAACTCCACAGGGTGTTACCCAATGCCAGAATTGAACCCGAGTCCCTGGCGCTGTGAGGCAGCAGTGCTGACCACTATGCCACAGTGCAGCCCCTGTGGGGGCAGGGCACTGGATTTATCTAATAAACAATTAGATGCTGTAATGTGAGTTGGTATTCTGAAAGGATGAAATTAAATGGACCAAAGGGATTGATTTTTTTCATCGAAAGCTCTCTTGTACCCCGGCTGAATTGAGGATTCGGCCTGAATTGACGAAAAAGTTGCTCGTTTCTAGCAATGCAGGTTAACACCTGAAAGCTTAAGTTGGTATTACAAGCGTTACTCATGATTAAAACTGGACCTGTGGAACCTTCCCACAGTGCTGAAACATAGTATTCCCTTAAATATAACATTCTAAATGGCAATGTGAGACAAATAAGCCCTTATTTTGGGTGGCTACTGAGAGCTACTCGAGAGTCATAAAAGTCAAATTTTAACTTTTTCAATCAATTAGTAATTTATTCAGGATTAGAACTTCTAGGGATGCTGTCTTTAATAGTATTTTCTGCCATATGGTTTTGGTATCTTTAGTTTTGCCCACCTCTGCTGTGCCATGTTCTTAGCTATTTCTCCATTCCTTTTATCATTGGCATTAGTTCCTGCAAACATGAAGCAGTTCAGTGATTGATCTTGTATATAAATGAAGCTGTTAATCTTTTCTTTAGCAGATTTATTTATTTTTATCTGCACAGCTGAACATCTGTTTTGGCACAATTTACAAAATTGTTACAATCTCCGGCACTTTTCGTTTCACAAACCCCATCGGTCAACCTTTTCTACCTCAGGAAGATCTTCAGTCAAATCTGGCACCCAGTTTCAGATTCAACGATAATTAAATGGACCTTTCAGTAATTAAAGTATATATCCTCCATATTGCCTGCTGACATTACCTGATTTTCAGAATTGAGGGAGTCGATGCCAGCCTTGGGACCGGAATTTGTCATGAAATAATACATAACGGAAAGAGGTAATTTGAACAAAGAAAAGTACAGCACAGAAAAGGCCCTTTGGCCCTCCAAGACTGTGCCGATCATGATGCCCTAACTTAAAAAAAAACCTTCTACCCTTACTTGTTCCGTATTCCTCTATTTCCTCCCTATTTATGTACCCATCCAAATGCGTCTTAAATGTTGCTAACGTACCCGCTTCCACCACATCCTCTGGCAGTGCGTACTATAAGACATAGAAGCAGAATTAGGCCACTCGGTCCATCGAGTCTGTTCCGCCATTCAATCATGGCTGATATTTTTCAGGGACGGCATGTGGTGCAGTGGTTAGCACTGGGACTGCGGCGCAGAGGACCCGGGTTTGCATCCCACCCTGGGTCACTGTCCGTGTGGAGTTTGCACATTCTCTCCATGTCTGCATGCGTTTCACCCCACAACCCAAAGATGTGCAGGTTAGGGGGATTGGCCACGCTAAATTGCCCCTTAATTGGAAAAAAAAAATTCGGTACTCTAAATTTCATTTTTTTAAATGGCAGATATGTTTCTCATCTCCATTCTCCTGCCTTCTCCCCATAACCCCTGTTCCCCTTATTAATCAAGAACTTATCTATTTCTATCTTAAAGACACAGTGATTTGGCCTCCACAGCCTTCTGCGGCAAAGAGTTCCACAGATTCACCACCCTCTGGCTGAAAGATTCCTCCTCATCTCTGTTTTAAAGGATCATCCCTTTAATCTGAGATTGTGTCCTCTGCTTCGAGTTTTTCCTAAAAGTGAAAACATCCTCTCCACGTCCACTCTATCCAGGCCTCGCAGTACCCTGTAAGTTTCAATAAGATCTCATCCTTCTAAACTTCAACGAGTACCAGGCAGCTCATCCTTCTGAACTCTGGGTTCCAGGCACCCACCACTCTCTGCGTGAAGAACTTACCCCGCACATCTCCCTTAAACTTTCCCCCTCTCACCTTGAACCAATTGACCCTTATAATTGAGACTTCCACTCTTGGAAAAAGCCTATGTCTATCCACCCTGCCTATGCCTCATAATTTTGTAGACCTCTATCAGGTCTCCCCTCAGCCTCCATCTTTTCCGTGAAAACAATCCTGGTTTATTCAACCTCTCCTCATAGCAAACACTATCAAGATCCGGAAACATCCTGTTGAATCTACTTTGCACTCTCCAAAGCTTCCACGTCCTTCTGATAATGTGGTGACCAGAACTGCACGCAATATTTCAAATGCAGCCTAAGGGCAGCACGGTAGCATTGTGAATAGCACAATTGCTTCACAGCTCCAGGGGTCCCAGGTTCGATTCCGGCTTGGGTCACTGTCCGTGCGGAGTCTGCACATCCTCCCCGTGTGTGCGTGGGTTTCCTCCGGGAGCTCTGGTTTCCTCCCACAGTCCAAAGATGTGCAGGTTAGGTGGGTTGGCCATGATAAATTGCCCTTAGTGTCCAAAATTGCCCTTAGTGTTGGGTGGGGTTACTGGGTTATGGGAATAGGGTGGAACTCGGGTAGGGTGCTCTTTCCAAGAGCCGGTGCAGACTCGATGGGCCGAATGGCCTTCTGCACTGTAAATTCTATGATCTATGATAACCAAGGTTTTTTTATGGCTGCAACATGATTTCCCAACTCCAGTACTCAGTGCCCTGGCTGATGAAGGCAAGCATGCCATATGCCTTCTGAATCACCTTGGCCACCTGTATTGCCACTTTTAGGGAACAGTGGACCTGCACACCCAAGTCCCTCTGTATGTTAATGTTCCTAAGGGTTCTGCCATTTACAGTATAATTCATACCAAGATTTGATCCTCCAAAATGCATCAACTCACATTTGTCCAGATTAAACTCCATCTGCCATTTCTGTGCCCAAGTCTCCAATCTATCCAGGCAGCATGGTAGCACAGTGGGTAGCACTGTTGCTTCACTGCTCCAGGATCCCAGGTTTGATTCCTGACTTGGGTCACTCTGTGGAGTCTGCACATTCTCCCCGTGTCTGCGTGGGTTTCCTCCAGGTGCTCCTGTTTCCTCCCACAAGTCCTGAAAGACATGCTGTTAGGTAACTTGGACATTCTGAATTCTCCCTCTGTGTACCCAAACATGCGCCGGAATGTGGTAACTAGGGGCTTTTCACCCTAACTTCATTGCTGTGTTAATGTAAGCCGACTTGTGACAATAAAGATTATTATTATCTATATCCTGTTGTATCCTCTGACAATCCTCGGCACTATCGGCAATTCCACTCACCAATCTTCATGTCAACCGCAAAGTTACTAATCAAACCACCCACATTTTCCTTCAGATCATTTATATAGACGACAAACAACAGAGGTCCCAGCACTGATCCCTGCGGAACACCACTAGCTACAGATCTCCATTCTGAAAAACACCCTTCCACCGCTACTCTCTGTCTTCTATAACCAAGCCAGTTCTGTATCCATTTATCCAGCCCACCCTGAATCCCATGTCATTTTAATTTTTGTACCAGTCTGCCATATAGGACCTTGTCAAATGCCTTACCAAAGTCCAGATAAACTACATCCACAGCCCTTCCCTCATCAATTTTCATTCTCACCTCTTCAAAAAACTCAATCAAATTGGTGAGACATGGACTTCCCTGTACAAAACCATGATGCCTGTCACTAACTAGTCCATTTTCCTCCGAATGTGCAGATATCGCATCCCTCAGTATCCTTTCCAAAAGCCCCAGCTATTTCTCCCCTTGCCTCCCGCAGTAACCTGGGATATATCCCGTCCAGCCCCGGGGATTTGTCTACCTTTTAAAAAAAATAAAATAAATACAGTACCCAATTCTTATTTTTTTTCCCCAATTAAGGGGCAATTTAGTGTGGCCAATTCACCTGCACATCTTTTTGAGTTGTGGGGGTGAGACCAACGCAGACACGGGGAGAATGTGCAAACTCCACATGGACAGTGACCCGGGGCCAGGATTGAATCCAGGTCCTCAGTGCCATGAGGCAGCAGGGCTAACTGCTATGCTGCCCCTGATTTGTCGACCTTAATGCGATTTAGGATACTCAACACTTCCTCCTTTGATATGTTGACGTTCTCAAGAACGTTCACACACCTATCCCTGACTTCAACATCCATCATGTCCTTCTCCCTGGTGAATGTGGATATAAAGTATTCATTAAGGATTTCACCTACTTCCTCTGGTTGCACGCATAACTTTCTCCATTGTCCTTGCGTGGGGCTATTGTTTCTCTTGCTACCCTCTCGCTCCTAATATATGCATAAGAAGCTTTGGGATTCTCTTTGGTCATGTTTGCTGAAGACATTTCATGGCCCCTTTTAGCCCTTCTAATTTCACATTTCAGTTTCTTCCTACTTTCACTGTACTCCTCAAGGGCTTCATCAGTTTTTAGATGCCTGTATGTTTCCTTTCTCCTTTTGACTAAGCTTACAATTTCCCTTGTCATCCATGGTTCCCGAATCCTGCCATTTCTATCCTTCATTTTTGCGGGCCTGTCCTGAACTTCAAGCAACTAGCCTTTTTCAGCCTCCCACATGACAGACATGGATTTGCCCTCAAATAGCTGATCCCAATCCACATTCCCCAGTTCCTGTCTAATTTGGATGTAATTGGCTCTTAACCAATTAAGCACCCTCCCCCACAGGCCACTCTTATCCTTATCCATGACTACATGAAATCTTATGGAATTATGGTCGCTAAACCCAAAATGCTCCCCCCCTGAAACACCAATCACCTGGCCTGGCTCATTCCCCAATTCCAAATCTAGTATGGCCCCCCTCCCTCATTGGATTGTCAACATACTGTATCAATAAGCCCTCCTGAACACCTGTAACAAATTGTTCTCCATCCAAGCCCTTGACTGTAAGGGATTTCCAGTCAATATTGGGGAAGTTAAAGTCACCCATCACAACTACCCTGCACGCCCAACATTGGGATTTCACCCTTCTTATTCCTGAGCTCCGCCCATCATGCCTCACTCCAAGATCCCTCCAAAGTGTCCTCCCTTGAAGTAAAAAACTCACTACTATTCTTAGAATTCCCCCTGTACAAAAAGGGTCAATAAGACATTCTAAATGGTGAACAGGGATTCCCACTCCCTGACTCCTATGCAGACTTACGTGGGTGCTATTCGGGTCAAACTATATTTTCAAGTTATCCCCCGGTATAACCCATATCTTCATAGGAGAATTTTATCTACTTACCACTTAGTAGCACCGATCCTGGGTCCCACATTGCTAAGTAAGTAAAGTAGACTTTGTAATAACCACTGTTTCAGGTTAAAACTTTTAAGTTACTTTATTATTATATTTTTTCTTTTAAAAAATACAATCACTTGTCTTTACAGAAAAATAAAAAGATCTTGCTTCTGGATTCTCCTGGTTGGTTGAAAAGACCTTCAGGTCCACCTTGACAATCTCTCTTCTCAGATGGATTCGCTGTTCTGCTCGGTTGCTATGTTCTATTCTTCCCATGACCGAGGGCAGCTATGAGAGCTGACTCTCTCTTTAGCTTTTGGTCTTCCTCAGATGGATTTGCTGTACCGCTCGGTTTCTGTGCTCTATTCTTCCCATGACCGAGCTAGGAGAGCTGACTGCTGGTTGTCCCCTTTTTTAAGGTTTATATTCCCCTTCTAGCAGCTATTAAGTTTATATGACATTATCGTAAAGTAACTTTATTTTACTCTTGATTGTACAAGGTACCTTTAATCTGAATTATTTCTAACATGACTATGTATTCATATTGAGCACGACTTCAGCTCATTGAACTCTTGATTACATTGTTTCCCTTGTGATGTTCAGAAGTGCTTTGATCCCAGAGGGGTGTTGCATCTGATTTCTGTCATTTCTAAAGTTGCTTTATTATCAAATAGTGCCCTTAGCTCAGAACTTTGACTCCGATTTGGGGTTAACGTGTGTTCCCATTGACACGTTGTCTCCAGCTTCCCATATTCACCTGGTGTCAGCAGAATTTCACACCTAAACATTTGTCACCCAATTCAACTGAAGATCCTAGCAATTCTTTTTTAGCTGCTTACTAAAATAACTTCAAAGAAGGTGCTAAATATTGCTTTTTTCCATATAACTAAAAGTTCAACCTGCTGTGACTTAAAAGACATACATCAGTTTTACTGCTTGAATAGTCACAAGCTGTTTTCTTAACACCTGTTTGATAAAGGCTATCTGCATTTCAAACCCTTCTTTTGCAGCTGCTGTTAACCCTTCGTGGGATTTTTCCCTACATTCTCTCATGTGTAATCCCACCCTTTTAAACCCACCCCTTGTGTGCGTGGGTTTCCTCCGGGTGCTCCGGTTTCCTCCCACAGTCCAAAGATGTGCAGGTTAGGTGGATTGGCCATGATAAATTGCCCTTACTGTCCAAAATTACCCTTGGTGTTGGGTGGAGGTGTTGACCTTGGGTAGGGTGCTCTTTCCAAGAGCTGGCGCAGACTCAATGGGCTGAATGGCCTCCTGCACTGTAAATTCTATGATAATCTATGATTAATCTCGGACAAAGGTTCGGCACAACATCGTGGGCCGAAGGGCCTGTTCTGTGCTGTATTTTTCTATGTTCTATGTTCTACTCTTAGGTCAGGTATTGCCAGACTTCCATGTTTCAAAAAAATTATTTTCCCATTTTTTATTTTACACCCCGTCTTGACATTTGATACATAACTATATCTTTTGGTCAATTATCCCCCCCATTCAATTGTACTGACTAACATATATCCCCGATCTTTGTCATTTGTATGTACATGTCGTGATTTTAAATTGTGCATCAAAATCAATTGTAAATTTACCCATATCTCAGACCAGTGTCGATGAACCCTTTTTTCATTCTATCCTCAAGTCCAAACGAAGAACAAAGAAATGTACAGCACTGGAACAGGCCCTTCGGCCCTCCAAGCCCTTGCCGACCATGTTGCCCGACTAAACTACAATCTTCTACACTTCCTGGATCCGTATCCCTCTATTCCCATCCTATTCATGTATTTGTCAAGATGCCCCTTAAATGTCACTATCGTCCCTGCTTCCACCACCTCCTCCGGTAGTGAGTTCCAGGCACCCACTACCCTCTGCGTAAAAAACTTGCCTCGTACATCTACTCTAAACCTTGCCCCTCTCACCTTAAACCTATGCCCCCTAGTAATTGACCCCTCTACCCTGGGAAAAAGTCTCTGACTATCCACTCTGTCTATGCCCCTCATAATTTTGTAGACCTCTACCAGGTCGCCCCTCAACCTCCTTCGTTCCAGTGAGAACAAACCGAGTTTATTCAACCGCTCCTCATAGCTAATGCCCTCCATACCAGGCAACATTCTGGTAAAATCACCGTGAACCATAGCTCAGGAAGGTAACACAATGGCTATATCCGTGTGTTCCACTACCTCCAAAGCATTTTACTTCCTTGGGGTAGCAGCACCATAGAAGCTTCCTCATGTCCCTTAGAAACAGTACACAACTCAGTCCATCAATAACCAAAAAGGTCTTTTGTCCATCACTGGCTGTCTAGCATCCCATTTTTCCGTCATCCAAATTGCTTTCCGTTTCTCATTGGAATGGTAAATTATGATATCATGTACTGATTCCCTTGCTTCATCAATTTAAAAGGTTCAATCGATCCTGCTTCTATTCCTGACTCTTCTTGATGTCTAACATTGTTCTGAACCATGTACGTCTGCCAGCCCCTGGTTTACATGAGATAATAACTTTCTGCCAAATTTCCTTCAAATCCCTTTCTTCCGTTATCATTTCCCTCATAACGTGAAGTGTATATTTGCTATTAGAATATTTACAACTTAATAAGCCAACAGTAGTCGCAAAACCACCCCTAGGATATCGGTAGGCACATTTAATACATTCAACTTTTGGGGTTACAACCCAATTGAATCCTCTTTCGTCACATTGAACCATCGCTTTTTCTTCTTCCAAATAAATTCTCCCTCATGTTAAATACACAGTAAAAAACATAAAAATAAATCTTATCTTAACACACTGCTCATTACCTAACCACACAAATAGTTTGTGTGTTACAACTTTACATATTTTCAGCAGTTATCACAATTTCAACACTAAAAGATAAAGTACAATATCGACACATTCCTTCGTGGCTCTATACGAGTGCTTTATGAGCCAGCACTTGGGACCAACAGTTATTACATACACAATATGGCGTGTCAACAACATCAATATTATTTGTGATGTTGCGTGCAGTTAAATCAAGAAAACACACTAAACTATCACTGTTATACTTTGTTTACTTATCCCATGTTTACACCCTCTATTAAAACATTCACAGTTTAGAAAATTCCTCACCCTTGGTGATTGCTGATCAAGTTCTTGAACGGCACACATACCCCCATTATCGTACATACATAAATCCTCGTGTTGGTTCATCTTATGCTATGGCTTGCCTTCTTTCTCAATCTCTATTTAACTCTGTCAGATTCTGTTCTGCTTTTGGCTAGAAGCTTATCAATTGTATCTGTATACCTCTTCTCTTTATCATGTTATGGTCCAACATCACCTAACCCTATCCTAATTGTTCGATTACTCAACTATCTGCCACCTATTTTAATTTAGTGCGCTTTAAACCTCCCTCTTACTAAAATAAACTATAAAATTCCAGCATTCTTTCCTTATCAATTGGACATCTCTGTGCCAAGCCATGTTAAGCCCCTTTCTCATATAACAGTCTCTAACAATATACATGACATTTCTTCCTTAATAACTATTACAGCGTCAGCAGCAGCAACCTTGGGGGGGGGGGGGGGGGGGAGGAACGTCCTGGGAGGGGGGGGAGGAACGTCCTGGGAGGGGGGGGGGGGGGAGGAACGTCCTGGGAGGGGGGGGGGGAGGAACGTCCTGGGAGGGGGGGGGGAAGGGGGGACTGCCTGGGAGGGTGGATGAGCAAGAGATAACATGAAGGGTTGGGGAAACTGGCACGCACCGGTGAGGGCCAGTGTACAAAGTTGTGTAAATATATCATTTTGCCACGTATATATCTTGCTCTGCGCGATTTCTCGTTTTTTTTTTGTTACGGGGGGGGGGGAGTTATTGTTTGTAAGGGAGAAAAATTGTGTTAAAAAACTTTAATAAATATCTATTTTTTTTAAAAATAACTATTACAGCTCTCCAATGCAATATTGTTTGCTGCATTGGTTACAAATTTCCCGCCGTGGCATCAAGCTGCAACATTTTTTACACTATTGTTATTTAGCATGTTGGGGTTCCTCGTCAGTCGCTACTGTCTGCTGAGACCCTTAATAACTCCACCGCGTAGTACGTGCCCCGTGGAGACCGCAGATCATCCATCGGCTGATGTCCAGGACACATGTCCAGTCAACGATGTGTGACCGAAGGTTTCACTGCTCAGTAATAATTTGATGTTTTGAGGTGTTTCTAACCCGTAAAGTTTTCCTCTGGGCTCTGTCATTTAATTCTCTCAAATATGTAGCCAATTGTATCATTTTTCGTTCTTTCCGTTGAGTAATTTTATTGCAACATAAGTTTTGATTTCATTTTAAAATTCCCAGAGCAATGCAGCGACTATTACTCTTACTTGTGGTTTTGTTTTGTAACACATAGAACATACATACAGTGCAGAAGGGAGCCATTCGGCCCATCGAGTCTGCACCGACCCACTTAAGCCCTCACTTCCACCCTATCCCCGTAACCCAATAACCCCTCCTAACCTTTTTGGGCACTAAGAACAATTTAACATGGCCAATCCACCTAACCTGCACGTCTTTGGACATTTCCTATCTTAACTTGCCCTTTCTCGGGGTCCCATTGAGTATCATTAGTTTTCCCCGAATATTGTCTAAAAATCTTTAATTTATCTGATAAGTTTAGTAAGTATCCCAGGCTGCTTGTAAGTGCACTCCACATTTTAACCCATCTAGCCTACTCCTAGTCCTAGCTTTTTCCCTTCCTCCTTCAAACTTGATCCTTATTTTTCTCTGGAGTGTAGTCCTCTTTCTTTGTCCGAACAAGTATGTCTGTATTATTTTTTCCATCTGAAAAATCAAATGAACAGGCCAAGGGTGGAGAGGGCCCTATTCTTTCATTTGTATTTTCTATTTTTGTTTGGATACTCCAGAAGTGCCCTCTCCAGGACTTCCGGATTTCCTCTGCCATCATTTCTTTCATTTTTCTTTTTTAACTGCTTTGTTTTCCGTATCATTTATGTACATCATACAATTAAGGCCTGTTAAGCCTCCTCCTTCTGTCATTGCACCCTGTCATAATATACACCAGTATATCATGGTGCAGACACACACTGATGGACACACAGTGGGACCAATCAACATACACAACACCGCAGCCAATCATCAGTGAGAGCACACGCACTATAAAGACAGGAGGCATCAGAGTTCCCGCTCATTCGAGTAGCAGCTAGTTAGGAGGGCAGAGCTCACAGCCTGCAACACAGACGTTCACCATGTGCTGAGTGCATCGACTGGTTAGGTCAAGACAAAGGTCTTTAGTTAAAGCTAGTATCGTATCAACCCACAGTCTGAGTATGTTTAAACAGTTAATGGTTTAATAAAATTGTGTTGCACTACTTCAAGTGTTGGTGACCTGTATGTGATCCACAACACTCAACACATCACACCCCTGAGTGAGATTCGAAGAATCTCAAACTACTACTCTTTTGCAGTCGCCCAGTGATCCAATCTGGTCGAAACTTACCCTGATACAATTCGGCTATTGCTACTGCTTTTGCTTCAATGCTTTTATTTTTTTAATTATTGCCAGATCTTTCTGAAAGGTAAGTTCCGAACATGACATTTTAACTCTATCATCTGTCCTATCAATGCTGCTAACGGGTTTTAATTCACTGTTTTCCCACTCTACATCGTCACATAATACTAGTAAGTGCAGTAATCCCCTGACGCTCATTTTTAAAAACATATTTCTTTATTCTCCTTTTTCACATTTTCTCCCAAATTTACACCCACCAACAATAAACAATAATCAGTAATTAATATATGTCAATCCCCATATCAATAACAACGATCCCATCCTCCCACCAAACCCAAAACATTCGCCCACATGTTCACATAAACAAATGACAAAAAGGAATCAGGAATCACCCATAGCCACCATTAACACCCATCGCCCCTTCCCTCCCCCCCAATACTCGCACCCACCCCACCCAACTAATGTTAAATGTTATCCAGTTCTTGAAAGTGCATAATGAATAATGCCTATGAATTGTAGAACCCCTCCATCCTTCCCCTCAGTTCAACCTTCTCAAGAATCAAGAATTCCAACAGATCCCCCGCCACGCCAGGGCACAGGGTGGAGAGGTTGCTCTCCAACCCATCAGGAACCACCTTCAATCAACGAGGCGAAGGCTACAACATCTGCCTCCGCACCCGTTTCCAACCCTGGCTGGTCTGACAGTGGCACCCCCAATATGGCCTGGCGGGGGGGGGGGGGTGGCGGCGGGCGCGGGGGGGGGGTGGCGGCGGGGGGGGGGGGTGGCGGCGGGGGGGGGGGTGGGGGGGGGGCGGCGGGGGGGGGGGGGCGGGCGGGGGGCGGGGGGGGGGGGCGGGGGCGGCGGGGGGCGGGGTGGGGGGGGGGCGGCGGGGGGGGGGGGGGCGGCGGGGGCGGGCGGGGGGGGGGGGGCGGGCGGGGGGGGGGCGGCGGGGGGGGCGGGGTGGGGGGGGGGGCGGCGGGGGGGGGGGGGGGGGGGCGGGCGGGGGGGGGGCGGCGGCGGGGCGGGGGGGCGGCGGGGGGGGGGGGGGGGGGGCGGGGGGCGGGGGGGGGGGGGGGGGGGGGGGGGGGGGGGGGGGGGGGGGGCCGGGGGGGGGGGGGGGGGGGGCCGGGGGGCGGGGGGGGGGGGGGGGCGGGGTGGGGGGGGGCGGGGGGGGGGGGGGGGGGCGGGGTGGGGGGGGGCGGGGGGGGGCGGGGGGCGGGGGGGGGGGGGGGGGGGCGGGGGGGGGGGCGGGGCGGGGGGGGGGGCGGGGCGGGGGGGGGGGCGGGGCGGGGGGCGGGGCGGGGGGGGGCGGGGGGGGGGCGGGGCGGGGGGGGGGGGGGGGGGGGCGGGCGGGGGGGGGGGGGGGGGGGGGGGGGGGGGGGGCCGGGTCCAGTTTCACGTGCACCAATTTAGAAATTACCCTAAAAACCTCCTTCCAGTAATCCTCTAGCTTTGGACAGGACCAAAACATATGAACGTGATTAGCGCCCCCCCCCTCCCCCCCCCCGCAACGTGTTCACACATCTTCAAAGAATCGGCTCATTCTCGCCCTTGTGAGGTGCGCTCTATATACCACCTTCAGCTGTATCAGCCCCAACCTCGCGCACGAGGTGGAGGCATTCTCTCTCCGGAGCACCTCACACCAGAACTCCTCCTCCATATCCTCTCCCAACTTTTCCTCCCACTTTGCTTTGATCCCTTCCAGTGGTGCCTTCACCTCTTCCAAAATAGCTCCGTAAACCACTGACACTGCCCCCTTCTCCAGTCCTCCTGTCGTCAGCACCTCCTCCAGCAATGTGGAGGCCGGCTCCTCCGGGAAGCTCTGTATCTCCTTTCTGGCAAAATCTCGAACCTGCATGTATCAAAACATTTCCCGCTGCTCCAGCCCATACTTCGCTTCCAGCTCCTTCAATCCTGCAAGAAACAAACCTTCCCCTAAGAAACAAACCTTTTAGTGTCTTAATCCCCTTCTCCTCCCATTTCCGAAAATTTCCATCCCACCTCCCTGGCTCAAATCTGTGGTTACCCCGAATCGGCATTTCCCTTGACTGTACCTCCAACCCGAAGTGTTGACGAAACTGCCTCCAAATTCTCAATGAAGCTATTATTACCGGACTCCCTCAGTATTTCCCCAGGACTATCGGGAGCGGCGCTGTTGCTAGTGATTTCAACCCCGACTGCCTGTACAAACTCTCCTCCATTCTGACCCACTGGGAATCAACCCCTCTGACCCAGCTCCGCACCTTCTCAACATTTGCCGCCCAGTAGTAATACATACATCCGGTTCGGAAGACCCAAACCCCCTGCCTGCCTTCCCCTCTGTAGTAGCATCTTTCTAACTCTGGCCACCTTCCCTCCCCATGTGAACGACGTAATCCTTCCCTCAATCTCTCTGAACAAAGCCTTTGGCAGAAAAATAAAGCGAGATCGTGGCAACACGTTCATTTTAACCGCCTGTTCCCGACCCGCCAGTGACAGAGGGAGACCATCCCAACTTGCCAGATTAGCTTTCACTCTACCCACCAAACTAGAAATGTTGTACCTGCGTAGACCCCCCCCCCCCCCACCCCCCACTCCCGGGCAACCTGCACCCCCAGGTACCTAAAGTGAGTCCCTGCCCTACGGAATGGCAGCCACCCCCCCCCC